>NC_044056.1:17743302-17970802 GCF_902167405.1 Gadus morhua
ATAATAATCACAAAATATATCTGATCTCTAAATTGTACTATATCAGAGTTCTCCATAGACCCCGGCGTCCAGCTATTTAGCCACTTAGATATTCCATGTGGGTCGTTTCTGACTAAATTAAAGGTAATGTCTAAAAATCCGCCATGTGTTTCCTGCTACCATTGGTTCTCAACAATCTAACATAAGAGAGCTTACAAATACTTTTCCAATAGCAAGATAACAATAAAGGATTTATTCGCAAACCTCATCACTTAGGCTAGACAAGTTTATATGATTACATTGGCATCTACTTAGTATATCTTATGACAATGGCAGGACATTTAATTGGCCAATGTTCTTAAGCTCATGTCCAACATTTCTGTTGGCCAATAAGAAAACAAGGAGGGCTTAAACTCATAGTAAGGATGTTCTTTTTACAAATTCTTTGTTAAGTGTTTCAGGTCCACCCAATAGATCAGAGGGCACATAAAGTGTGGCTAAAACCACCAAACCATTTCTAATTTTGGATGAGTCCCAATCAAAACCTCACTTCGGTGTAAACAACATTTCTCATGGTATAGGCCAGGCCTGCTTGAGTGCATAGCTAAGTGGTAAGGTGACCTTGTTCTTATGCATAATGTGTAATACATGCTGCATCATAATTGCAACAATTAAAGTCTATGTCTTTACCTCTCTGTGCACTCTCTATCCCATTCTTCTCTTGTTTCATAGCTGAGCACTATGTATTTAGTGATTGCTTACACCCACTCTCTCTCACACCACCTAGCCTTTTAATTGGCATCCTTTACGTTCAGTGGACTTTTCCCTCTGGTATACATATTGGATAATGTTAACTATTGTCCGCAGGGTTGATCTATTCTTAAAGACGGGCTGAAACCAAAAATTAAAAAAAGACTGAGTGAAACTGTCTTTCAGGCACTTTGAGTTGACGGTTCCTCTATTCAAACCCATCATCTACACTTTGGTCAAGGAATAAAACCTCTGATCAAAAAGCACTAAACTGCAATAAAAAAAAACCTTTCATTTTAATGAGGTTCCAATATTATATATTATTGCCTATCTTTTTTGTCACAGATGATTGTTTAACATGGACCTCTAATTTAATTAAGCCAGCTAGCCACCCACTCTGGGCCAGACATTGCACGTTTGGTGCCCTAGGCAAGCTCTTTATTCCCTATAGGAAGTGCGCCCCCTTCACCGTCTGTATTCATTGTTAAAAAGGATTGTCTTCGATACACACATTTTGTGATTAATGTCTGTATCACACACTCAGAACCGCAATTGGCTTGCAGCTTGCACACTAAGAGTGTACTCCGTGTACTACTGTTGCGGCCCATTCCAGTTTGTACACTAGGTGGCTCTATGACCACACATATGTTTAGTGCTGTGGTCTGGTTTACTGTGGCTAGCAGGCTGCATGTCTAACACACCCGGAATCCTGCCCTCATAATAACAGACCTAAATAGTAACTGAGAGGTTGGCCACATCATGTTCAGAGGCAGTATTGGCTTCCATCTGAGGCTACTGGATGTACACGTGTCTGTGTTTGATATGGAGGATGTTTCTAGTTAGGTTCTTGCTTGGGTTGGCATCTAGGAAGACCTCAAACGTAAATTAAAGCAAAGACACAGCCTAGCATTCTATACCCAGAACTATAGCCAACATGTTTTAGATTATAATTAATGTTTGGACGCTTATTATACATTCATGTACGGACAAACACACACACAAACACGCACACTTTGTATGTTTGTGCATACACAATGTAAGATTGCTGCACATGATGGGCAGCAGTGATGGACTATGGATAGCAATGTTTCTTGGGTGAATTAGTTCAACCATGAACACATCTTTCCATTAGCATGAGTGTGTCACTTTCTATACTCTATTATTTCAACTGCCAGAACCCAGTGCATTAGTGATGAATACAGGCCGCTCCTGCTGGCCTCCACCAGCAGCCAGGAGCACTGCTTAAATGGGGCAGAAATTAGCACCTCCTGTTGGGCCATACGGGATCATAGTTAATGTGTCGTGCTGTGCTTTGATGCTTGCTTGCTGTGAAAAGAAGATTCAGACACAAAAGTGTGATCAGAATGGCTCTGTGGGAGTGTGTGTGTGTGTGTGTGTGTGTGTGTGTGTGTGTGTGTGTGTGTGTGTGTGTGTGTGTGTGTGTGTGTGTGTGTGTGTGTGCGTGTGTGCGTGCGTGCGTGCGTGCGTGCGTGCGTGCGTGCGTGCGTGCGTGTGTGTGTGTGTGTGCGTGTGTTGTTGTGAGTGTGCGTGGTAGTGTGTGTGTGTGTGTGTGTTAGTGTGAGCACACATTCATGCAAAACATATAATTCCCAACAGGTTCTCAGCCTTAGAGTTTACCTTGACGATGAATTCTTCTGGAGAACGCTGTCTGAAAGAGGCCATATCGTCTCATTGAGGTGAATTGTATTTTGCTTTGGGCAACACAGAGAAAGTTGATTTGAATATAAAAACAAGTCTATGCAAAACACCAGTGATCTAGAGATTGGAAAGGAGTGGTTGTGCATCGCTGTCTTTTTTAGAATTGAAAGAACAGAGATACCTTCATTGTGCCTTTATTTGTACAATGGAGTTGTTTCAGAGTGAAACACGAATGTCTGAAATCTATCTAAGCAAAACGGGACAGAGACAGAGGGGATAGATTGATTTTTCCGAATGAAGGAAAGAGAGATGTAAAGAGGTAAAAAAAAATTATGTGGTGGGTGCAGGGTGTGGAACCCTGGCTCCCATGGGTGGACCCTGCAGAAGGACATTGTAATGACAGGGCATCTAGTAGTTTGAAGATATAAATACGTTTTAAACGAACACAAGTTCTGTTCCTATGGGATGAACCTGGACAGCCCCACCCACTGGGGCTGAAATGACAGGGTGGCTAGAGATGTGAGCATGTATGGGAGAGTTCGGCAAACGGTGTGGCAGTACAAGACTGTTCGCTCATCAGAAATGGGTCACTGCTCCAAAGAATCTATACAGATACATTCATACTATTACAATTATGACTTCTCCTCAGATTGCCAGTAGGCCGAGTTGCAAATTATCATTATGCATAAAACAGTTCCATATCACCTACGATATTATGTAAATTACATAATTAGATCATATATCCACATATAGCTGTATGGGGGGGCTATATGGGGGCTCGTCCATTCGGTTTGCGCAATAGTTGAGTGTAGATTTTGTTTTGCCTTTGTTTGTTTGCCTTGAGGGTAAAACGCTTGTTGCTCATTTTGCGAGTGTTTTTTCAGTAATTAAGGGGAGAGTTCATGGTGCATGTGGGCTGACGGATCAGGGTGAGTATCAGGGTTGCTCACTTAATTTATGCCAGTACCAAAAAGCCGGTTGACAAGTGTTGTCCTCCAACCCGGTATCACGCGATTGCGTGCTCCTGCGCACGAACGTTAATCTATTGAAGCGTGTTCCAGAGCACGATAGTCCGACTTTTTGCGTGTTACACAGAACGAAATGTAAACCAATGCATTCTGAATGGGAGTGTTCTAAGACAATTAACGTGCTCCACAAAACGGTACGAGAGACTAATTATATATATTGCCTATATATATGTATAGGCTATATATATAATTAGGCTATTATTATATTATTTAGCGTGTAATGAGACAATCTATAGCCAAATTGTCGAAGATGCCCGAGAATCTTCGGGGATATCAGGATGGGAAATCGGCGAATCAGACCCATGAACCTATAAAGAAAGACGTCATCTCAAGCGGGAGAGAACGTTTGCGGTGCTGGTTTGTGTCACGTAAGTACAGGGCTCTCATGTCTCATGCATTCGGCGTGAGACACACGCAATTCAACCCATGCACACGCTCGAAACTGTGCCGTGTTCCAATACCCGTACTGTCCGTACTTACTAGCCAAAATTTGAGTAAGATCCGGCGAAAAGAATTATACTTCAAGGACCCGGATGCCGTACTCAAAACGGGCTAATCCTGAAGTGTGGATCGAAGGACACTCTCCGTACTCAACGGCAGCCATCTTAGCTACGTAGCGGAAGAGGCGGAGCCAGGCTGAGCCAAAGTCGGCGCATTTTCCACATAGCCTGCATTAATAGAGTCATTTTGTAGTTTTTATAGTTTTTATAGCTGCTAGGCGTAAAGAGTTCACCGTTCAAAGCGGGATGTTTATTGCGGGGGATTAGGCGGCAGTCGTGATCGTAATTTCCGGTTAGTGCACCACGGAGTACTCGATTTGGAACAGCACTCAAATCTGAAAAAATAACGTAGTAGATAGTGCGGATAGTATACTTCCTTTAAGTATACTCATGGAAGTACGGGTATGGTCTCACGAAAATACGTGACACTTTCACGTTATTTAATCTATTGAAACGTGATCAGGGACACGTAGGCCTATTTTCTAAATTTTGTATTTCAATTGGAAGTAGGCTATTTGTCGTGTCACTAAGCATGACTTCCAAACTAAGGTTCTGTCCGGGAGCGTTCTCCCTAATGTCCCTTATGGAGCTCCGTACAGATCATTCATTGATGAAAATTGTCTGTGATAACTAACAAAGGACAGCTTGTCCTTTGTTAGTTGTTTAGACCACGGTCTGGGGGAATATTCTGATTCTGATTGGCTGCAGTGCGTGCATTAACTCCTGATATAGCCCTACAGACACCTGCTGAGTAGTTCCAGTCAGTGTTTAGATTCTCTGCCCGAGCCCGAGCCTGACGCGGGCCGGGTCGGGCCGATATTTCCCACCACTATACTCGGGCCGGGCCTTTGATCGAGCGTTTTTATTTTACCATTGGTTTATTGGCCTAATCTGAGGAGAAATCTATGCCATAAACAGAAATATTATAGGCCTTTATTACACGGGTCTTCTCAATGCCGTGGAACGCTCCGTTCACTTGCATGGGTAGTAGTCCGGTGACTTGTCTACCCCAGCGTCTACCGTTGCTAAGCGACGTCACCGTCTTTGCGGACAAATTATTTCTCTGCTGATCAACACTACAAATGGCCAAAAGACTTGTATCCCCCCCCCCCCCCCCTTAAATAAATACTATGGCAGAATTATTATTATTATTCTCATTCAACTTGAACATGTGTTTTTACAGTAGAGTGGTGGAGGGATGACGTATGTTGGCCAACCCGGAAGTGAGCGTCGCCCTGGATTCCCTCGACAAAAAGCCAACGGGTTTTGCCATTGGATTTTGGATTATTATAATTGAAACAATTTATTGAATAAATATGTGAGATGTCATTACTCATTTGTGAGATGAGTTTGCTTCCTATTTATGTCGAGTATACACCCCTACTGTCCACAAGCATCCCCCCCATATGGATTTGGAGAATTGTTGCCACGTCCCAGTGGTGGAGGTATCTTATATATGAAAGAGGGCATTCAATTATACTATAATGATCAATTAGGAGGCCGAAGCCCTAAAGGAAGTGATGCAATAGGTGACTGAGGGTCAACATTTGAGAACCCCTTTTATCAAAGGGGTTCTCAAAAGACTCATACGCTTCAACAGCGGCTGCAGCAGAAGTGTTGAGACGAAAGATGATATCAAGACATTTATAGAATATTCACATTCACATGATTCTTTGCACGACCTGCAGGTTGGAGAGACTGAAATAAACCCCAAATTGAGTAATAATGTAAAAGCAGCCAAGTCCCACAAATTGCTTGAACTATTTATTTCATTCCATTGTATCGTTCAAGCATATGGATTTAATGCAATATCCACAAACAGTTCAAAATGGTACCATGAAATGTCTTGTTTATTGTATTAACCAGTTCATTTCTCTTTTGTGAAAGTCACCAAAAGTTGAAAAAAGTTAAACGCAAGGTCACAGGCTAACAGTGGAGCTGTGTTGGGAACCAGCAGCCAAGAGCTTCCATGGAAACTTTCTACCCATGTTAAATAGATTTAGTTGGCAGTTCCTTTTCTGCCCATTTTTTAAACTTGTGGAAGCTCTTTGCAGTACTGGGATACACCATTTCTAACAGCAATGGAGCTAGATTCTAAAAATATCAAAAGATGCCCAAAGCAAATACCTTTAACCCATAGTTGTTTTATCAAATTAAAAAAATGTCAGTTTCATTGACCACAAATTGAGCAGAAATATTTTGCATACAAATCTTTAAATAGTTTAACCACATTAAGAAAAATACATTGTTAATTTTTTTTATTAGTGAAGCCACAAGTTCTGCACATTATCCAAACAGAATACCTGAAATGTTGATATTTCAGCCCTTTCGGGTTAAAACGAGAAAAGGACACCCTAACAAGAGTGAAAAGTTTGGGTTAGGTGACCTATAGTTCAAAGATGTCCCTGGTCAGGTAGACTAAATAAAAGTGTATTCCCAATTGCTCCAGGACATTCGTGTAATTTACTTGTGAGCTCTCCCTCAAGCCTAGAGAGACATCAGTGTTGAACCACCACCTGATAGACGGTATTTGCCATTAGTATGAGTGACAACATTTCATGGCTATTAATTTAGTTCATTATATTTAGCCGATTTGAATAGACTTTTCTAGCAGGTGAGGCTGTCAAAGAACTAAATATGGAGCAACTACAAAAAGTAAATTTGCAGCATGACCTAATTATACAAAAAGTATAGGAACTGTTCTAGCAGACAGATTGTCTTTGTCACCCTGTAGTCATGCCATCAAATCTGTTGGGCAAAGTACCGCTACTGATTAATCCAGTAGACTCACCAGTCAAGTCCCCCTAGTTAGAAAATGGAAGAAACCCAGTTAGTCATGTTAATTATTCTGTTGTTACAAATGAAGACTAATACTTTCCACATATTGCGATCCAAGTTACTGGCTGCAGTCTTGGATTTTATAGTTCTATATGAATAGATTCAATTTACTAAACTATTAATCATGCTTCAGAAGAATGAACCTTTATTGGATGGCAGATCTACCACAAGCCTCCATTGCCACAACCTCCAGATGGCTTACGACCTACGGCAACTCCTCGACTATTGCAAGCCAACAAATTGGCTCTTGCACACCAGACACGCATTTTGCTTTATTTTAGGTTTTCAAGCATCTTAAAATACCCAAATCGTCGCTCCAATACACAAGTCAGCTAATGGCCTACAAGGAAATGCTGAAGCTAGTGTTAGTGATGGCGATAGAAATGGACAAGCTTGCGTGTACAAATATGCAACTAGAATTGCAAGGTTGACAGCCCAGTTGCATAAGTGGTCACAACCGTTGGATTGTAAGCAAGGGTAAAAAAAAAAAACTTCCCACAAACTAGTCAACATGGTCAATTGAAAGCCTTTACAAAACGACCCTGGAATAGTCAAATGCAGCTTTACTGCGGATGAATTAAGCCAAATTGTATAAACATCCAATGGTAAACAGTATACAAATGCAATCAAGGTTGCACTCACACTAGGCCATCTGGCCGTGGCCGTCGCATCTGTGGCCTGGCCACGGTAGGCTCTTGTACATACACCATCACGTCGCTAGCATCCAAACAATTCTACCAAACCTTAACCAACTAGTGAAAAATGGAGCAAAACTTTAGCACACACCCAGTGACTAATAACCTTGTCCAGGGGTGTTCCAACGTGGTTTCCCAGAGGGCCTTGTGGACTTAAAGTAAGCCACACATTTGACAGAGACAGCACGGAATGACGTTAAACTAAGCTAATCTAAAGGTTACTAGTGCTAGTGCAATTACATGAGCATTTTGCACAATATTTGTACTCTAATGCTACGTAAAGCAGGCTTCTTCAGAAACCCGTAGCCTGCTACATTGAAGGGCAACTGTAACAAATCCTGACCAAGACCGAAAGATGGCTCTGGTGGACCATTCATACACATGTATTCCGAGGATGTTTTGAAGACACTGGAGTCCCATGGCACTAGATTCCTTTGAAGACTAAGTTGGTATGGGGGGGCCCAAAGGGGGCCCCCCCATAGATCTTGTCAGTCATCTAACTCCTGTTAAGAAAAAACACACACACACACACATCACAAGATACAAATCAGCAAAGCTAGGTTAACAAACAGCGGCGAAATGCATGTCAAGGTGCAAAGAGCAGGGATACTGATGGCTTGTGTCTGAGGAGACAGCCCAAAAACGTCAACAATTAATAAAGGAAATAACTTTTACTCACTGCGGTGGTCTGTTTCAAAGTGCCATGTTGGTAGCAATATTTGTCTGGGCTGTTCAGTCAAATGCCCACAAAAACAAACACGCAACAACGCATACTTTAAGTTTGTATAAAGTGACAATAGTGATCTGCAATCTAGATCGAAAACTTTCAACCCTCACTAAACTCAACTCAACTCAACTCAACTCAACTCAACTCAACCTCGATTGACACAGGCCGATGCGAAAAGTAAACCAAACCCATTGTGTTCACCTTTAATAAAGGGGTGCGTGACAGGTGATCTCAATTAAGAGCTAATCAGAAAGAACCCACTGATTGGCCATGAGTGAGACGTTCAAAACGAGGACGAGGATTTAACGGAATTGTTACCATTCAAATTCAAATTTCTTTATTATTGGATAGGGTATGATATCAATGATTCGGGCTTTGAGTAGGCCTATATTTCTTAAATATATTTCTTACATTTTTTCACCCCTTCGCCTTTTGAATATGAAATCTATAATCTCAGACTCTCTATAATTTGCCCAACACATATTTTATTGTTCAAATAAAATCCCATCCTTATTTTGCCATTCATATTGAATCTTTACTGTCTTTCATTGTACAACACAATCATCTAATAATTATTCATAACGCTCTTCCATCTCCTTGGCTGCATTAAGACGAGGCTCGGGTCAGAGCAAAGATCGGGATCCACACATGATAAGGGATAAAGTTATTTATTAGAATAAAGTAAGTATCATGAAATCTGTAAAGGGATTAGTGTAGCATATGGAAGATTAGAAAATGTGCGATTATATGGTTTGGACAGAAAACCAGTACCAAAATCACAAGGACCGACCGAGCCAGAACGGAGGAAACTTACCCAGACAGACAAAACAAATACTGGGAACAACAAACCATCTTTACCATGTTGGAAATACCCAAACAAAATGCAACAAACCAAACCTGAACAGTAAACCAACATATGTGACCAACCAACTGAACTACTGACCAAACACACAATTCTTTCGACTAGCCTATGTATATGGGCAGTGGAAAGTGTGCTGTGGGGATGTTGAATAGTGTTAACATAAAACAAAACATGGAACCAATCCAAAGGTCCAAAACTTTAAGGAACCACCCTAAACAGAACCCAAGCCCACCTGCCTCTGTGGAAAGAGAGAGAGACTGGCTAAAGCCTGCGTGGCAGACCTGCACAGGTGCACCTCATCAGCTGACAAGCCTCTCAGCCCCGCCCACTGGCTACCTGTAGCAGGTAGGCAAACACAGAGGACCCAGCAGACGAAGGAGAAAGAGAGCAGTCACAGCTGTCACATCTGTTGCCTGAAGATTCTTGGTTTGTCTCCAACAAAACCTTCCAAACAGATGATTCATTGGCTCATCCCAGAAGTGTCAAATTACTTTTGTGTGTCAAAACGGGCAGGGTGGTCGTGGACTCCTGAAAAATACTATGGTTGTTTTGTATGTAGAATAAAATGCCATTGTACATTTAAAAAAAAAAGGGAAGACTTTCACAATGCAGGATTCTGGGAATGCAGTGATGGAATCCCGATAACACCTGTTCCCTAATAAATGGGCTCAAGATTCTGAGTCTGCCTGCAAGAGGTTGTGTGTGTGTGTGTGTGTGTGTGTGTGTGTGTGTGTATGTGTGTGTGTGTGTGTGTGTGTGTGTGTGTGTGTGGTTGCAACCTGGTATCACGCGATTGCGTGCTCCTGCGCACAAACGTTAATCTATTGAAGCGTGTTCCAGAGCACGATAGTCCGACTTTTTGCGTGTTACACAGAACGAAATGTAAACCAATGCATTCTGAATGGGAGTGTTCTAAGACAATTATATCTGTACGGAGCTCCATAAGGGACATTAGGGAGAACGCTCCCGGACAGAACCTTAGTTTGGAAGTCATGCTTAGTGACACGACAAATAGCCTACTTCCAATTGAAATACAAAATTTAGAAAATAGGCCTACGTGTCCCTGATCACGTTTCAATAGATTAAATAACGTGACAGTGTCACGTATTTTCGTGAGACCATACCCGTACTTCCATGAGTATACTTAAAGGAAGTATACTATCCGCACTATCTACTACGTTATTTTTTCAGATTTGAGTGCTGTTCCAAATCGAGTACCCCGTGGTGCATTAACCGGAAATTACGATCACGACTGCCGCCGTGGCTACTCCCCCGCAATAAACATCCCGCTTTGAACGGTGAACTCTTTACGCCTAGCAGCTATAAAAACTATAAAAACTACAAAATGACTCTATTAATGCAGGCTATGTGGAAAATGCGCCGACTTTGGCTCAGCCTGGCTCCGCCTCTTCCGCTACGTAGCTAAGATGGCTGCCGTTGAGTACGGGGAGTGTCCTTCGATCCACACTTCAGGATTAGCCCGTTTTGAGTACGGCATCCGGGTCCTTGAAGTATACTTCTTTTCGCCGGATCTTACTCAAATTTTGGCTAGTAAGTACGGACAGTACGGGTATTGGAACACGGCACAGGTTTGAGCGTGTGCATGGGTTGAATTGCGTGTGTCTCACGCCGAATGCATGAGACATGAGAGCCCTGTACTTACGTGACACAAACCAGCACTGCAAACGTTCTCTCCCGCTTGAGATGACGTCTTTCTTTATAGGTTCATGGGTCTGATTCGGCGATTACCCATCCTGATATCCCCGAAGATTCTCGGGCATCTTCGACAATTTGGCTATAGATTGTCTCATTACACGCTAAATAATATAATTATAGCCTAATTATATATATAGCCTACTGGCATAAACATAACTAGGGTGCACTGTACTATCTGCGCACAACCTTTCTGAAGCCTCTCTCTCGCTCTCTCTCTCTCTCTGTCCCTCCCTCTCTCTCTTTCTCTCTCTCTCGTACCGTTTTGTGGAGCACGATAATTGACTTAGAACACTCCCATTCAGAATGCATTGGTTTACATTTCGTTCTGTGTAACACGCAAAAAGTCGGACTATCGTGCTCTGGAACACGCTTCAATAGATTAACGTTCGTGCGCAGGAGCACGCAATCGCGTGATACCGGGTGCAGAGTTTTCCCTGGTAGGCATAGCGGCGTTCCCCTTTGGGTTCGTTGCGGGGGTCGTGGTAGTGTTGTGGCAGGAGTGGTTAAAGCATTGTCTTGGGAGCATGTCCGTGATTTCGGGGGAGCTGCTGGCTTGCTAGTCGCTTTCCCGGGTCAGCGGTCTCTAGTGCGTAAGTACCTGCCACTGCCCGCTGCATGAAGACTAGCCGGGAGTTTAGGTAGGGGGTTGATGTTTAGATAGCGGGGAAACTCCAAACTGGGATCCTCTTAGTGCGCACGGGGATACTTCGCTGTCTTGCTGGTCCTGTTCGGGCATAAAGGTGTGTTTTGCTTGATTCTAGTGTGGCTTTGAGATGGCTGAATGTGAAGCGTTTATGGCGGCTGACCAAATGCCTTCCGGGAAGTCTGGCATGTTTAGATCCAAGTCTCACTCACGGAGCAGTTTGGACAGCAGTAGAAGCTGTAACTATTGTCACGAAGAAGGACATTGGAAGGCAGATTGCCCTGCATTAAAGGCTAGGCACCAGGTATTGTGATGAGTTGGTTGGTATGGAGATGGGTTGGTCGGTATGGAGATGAGTTGGTTGGTATGGAGATGAGTTGGTTGGTTTTGAGATGAGTTGGTCGGTATTGAGATGAGTTGGTCGGTATGGAGATGAGTTGGTTGGTTTTGAGATGAGTTGGTCGGTATTGAGATGAGTTGGTCGGTATTGAGATGAGTTGGTCGGTATGGAGAAGAGTTGGTTGGTTTTGAGATGAGTTGGTCGGTATGGAGATGAGTTGGTCGGTATTGAGATGAGTTGGTCGGTATGGAGAAGAGTTGGTTGGTATGGTAAAGAGTTGGTTGGTATGGTAAAGAGGTGGTTGGTATGGTAAAGAGGTGGTTGCTTGTAAAGGAGCATGACATGGGCAGGGTGGAATTATGTGTTTTCTTTCTTAGATTTATCTTGTCTTTGAATTAATATTATTTTTGGGGGGATAATTTCAGTCAAGTTGTTCAGTATGTGCCGGTGTTCCCTTTGGGACACCGACTTTATGGGGGGGGGTGTGACGACCCCGCCTACTTATTGACTACCTCTCTTCCTTAAGGTGATCAGCTGATGCCATCAGCTGGATCTGGAGCACCTGGAACCGGTGCTCCAGCCGAATAAAAGAGCAGCTGATTGCTTGTTGTGGGCGCTACACATTGGCCCTCCTTGCAGGCGTCCACACCTTTTGGGGTTTTCGTTGGCGGTTTTGTTAAGTTATGTTGTGTATGGAAGTAAACCTTCATTTTCTATTGGTAAATGCACCGTCTCTCCCGTTTTTGTCATCGCCATTGAGCCGGGTCATATTCCTTCTGGAGCTTCACATAATGTTACCCTCCCTAAATGCTTCAAGCAGATTCAAAACTGACTCTGAGAGTCCAAGGCAAAGACTGTCCCTCTGAACGTATTATGATCCATAAGCTTCCACAGGTGGAGAATACTTTTGGCAGGACATCGGAACCTGCTGAGCCCATAATGGCCTCAGACACTCCCTGACCAAACTGGTTGGTGTCATAAGTAGATCGGATGAATTCATTATCAATAGGCCCTTTTCACATAAAGAAAAACACATGTGTAGCTCCTAACACTCTTAACAATTATATCCGTATTAAATTAAATCAAAGGTTTGGCAGTGCACCAGTAAAGACACAACTACTCAGCACATATATTGACCATAATACGGGCATAAATAAAAAATAATCTAATGTTAAAAGAGATTGCCCGAACAAGAATTTACTGTTGACATCCTGGGAAAGGATAAAGACAGGTCCCCAAAAGTCCACAGAAAGGTTTAATTGATGACAAACAAACAACTAATTAAAAGTTGCATTTATGTAGATTTGATCGGATTTGTATCAACAGGTATTATAAGTATTATTTTTATTTATTTTATAAAATGATAAAGACCACTGTGATTAAATTGCATTCATACTAATTAGGCTGAGTGTTATTGATATGCGAGCCCCTTATTTTTGTCTGTGGTCCATAATTATGAGCCTGAAAGAAGAAATAGCAGCACACACTTTTACACTCTGCAGACTATCGTCCATTCAGTGCATTTCAAAATAAACTCTACAAAGCAACATCTC
Source organism: Gadus morhua (assembly GCF_902167405.1). NCBI lineage: Eukaryota > Metazoa > Chordata > Actinopteri > Gadiformes > Gadidae > Gadus > Gadus morhua. The sequence continues at coordinate 17,756,593 of NC_044056.1, forward strand.
CTTCAGTGGGGGGGAGTGTGTTCATGCATGTGCTGTATCCACTCCTCCGAAAGCTTCCCTTTGAAACAAATCCTCCTTGAATGTATGTATTCACTCGTGTGTAAAAGAAAGTGCTTAGCGGCCTTCACTTGAGACTTCCATAGCAACGGCACAGTTGTTTTTTGACTTCAGAGCCAGAGCACGTGCCTCATACTAACACGCGGTGACTCAGGGGTCAAAGGGTTAATACAGTGTAGGCGGCTCTAATTCTGAAATGAAGCCTTTGAGGATGGCTGCTTTTCAAATGAGGAGAATGATGTTGCCAAATGGTCAGTTCATAAGCATGTAGATGGATATAACTGACTCAGTTAAAACTCTGAATTGTGTTTACGTGTGTCCTGTTTACGAACATAGAGATTTAGATGATTCAGTATATAACAGCTTTTTTTATAAACCTTTATATTGAAGGATTCTTAGCACTACATATGTGAAAAGCCACAGGATGTCTCACCATCTTGCTGACTGGACTAGAGGGGTTGAGAACACAATCGCGCTCATTAATATGTTGTGGTAAGAAAATATGTTGATGTATCTTAAAAGATTTCAGCGCATGTGTGAGCTGATGAACATATTCCTTCAATTTATGACTCACATAGAACATATTTGGCTATCTTACTATTGAAGAGAGGAACGCATTAATTTGGGTAGTAAGACATTTAGTATGACAATAACACTGAGTTTTAAAGTTGGAGATATTACAGTGTGTGATCTGGAGACCCAACTGAGGAGAAAACCAACAAAACTGTAGGAGGCCTCTCAGAGAGTGGATAGATGCTGAAAGCCTTCCTAATCCCATAATCTTTAATAGAATACCTCTTGTTAGCTGGATTCTGGCCTCATGTGAGTGAACCCCCCTCTGACCCAGCATGTATTTGCTTCAGCCTATTTTCTACAATCCAACATGCGATGTATAATCATCATTACGGCCCTTTACAGGAACATATACTGTTGTTAAGGCAGTATAGAACACACACACACACACACACACACACACACACACACACACACACACACACACACACACACACACACACACACACACACACACACACACACACATAACGACATACACACACACAAACACACAAACACACACACACACACACACACACACACACACACACACACACACACACACACACACACACACATAAACAGACACACACACTGAAAGCAAACACTGCAAGTTTCAGTATCATCGCAGAAAATATGTTGGTTAATGGGATTGATATTAATGTTCCACCTATTAATATTTATTGAAAAGGGCTGTTTGTCCTATCTCCCAGGCACTTCATTTTAAATGTAAAAACAAACCCCATTAGTTTGTCCCATCATTCATCCTCTATCATCTGCGTCATTCCCCACACTTCCTGAGCTGACAGCTCCCATCGGACTAATAATGGATAATCCATTTGCCCCATCACCCAGAAGCCAGAAGCCACCCAATTGATTTTTGCCTATTCATAATGGACTTGGCAGCCCCAGATTTCTATCAAATATGGAACATAATCAACAAATATGAATTAGAAATAGACATGCAACATTTAATCATAAAAACCAATATTTTATTGATATATGCAACAAAGTATACAACTACATATTGCCTTAGTAAACAAAATGCTTCACACAAACTACCTGGCCAAGCAGCTGTTGATGACGGTGACCCAAACAGCTGCATTTGTTCGCAATTTGTCTTCTCATTCTTTCACGTTTGACCTTACTATATCCTTTGGCTTTTTACCCTGCTGCGTCTCTTCATGTCCTCTCGTATTGTCCTTGTCTTTTCACCACCTGATATCACATTTATTTCAACATCACAAATACATTCGTAGATGCCCTCCCCATATGTCCTCACTTGTGCTGCACTTTGGGCGGTGATCAATCGGGCCGTGTTCTTCCAGTCCGCCCCTGTTTTGTGGTGGACCTCTAAGAGGATCAGCAGCTTCATTAAATAGAGAGGCCTGCAGTTCCCTATCAGCACCTGACAGCAGGTAAAAGGTGTGAGATGGGAAGACTGAGTGACTCAATGGAGAGGGAATTACACGACACTCAGGCAGCTTTCATCAAGGCTGTATCAACTGTTTTCTTTTTCAGAATTCAATTTTTGCGGGTGATCAGCGAACGGGGAGATGTTCGTTGAGCGGAAATAAAGTGTTTTTTGTCAATGACTTCATATATAGTAACATTGGTAGGTAAGTATATATGGTATATTGCTTTGCATAGATGTGTGTGTATTTAGCAGTTCAATCTTTATGTCCATCCCAGTTGTGTTCAGGTCGCACTGTGTTCATGTGCATTGTATTTCTGTAATGGTATGATATTCAGTGGTTTTTGTCATTTGTAAGGGAATAGCTCCCACACTTCTGTAAAGGTATGTAAAAAATAGCTTAAAATGTAAGCCTGCATCATTGCTTTACAGACTATGCGTCGCGCACACGCACACACACACACACACACCCACACACACACACACACACACACACACACACACACACACACACACACACACACACACACACACACACACACACACACACACACACACACACACAAACACACACATACAGATGCACATTTTCTCTTGGCGGTGGTTGGCATTATTGTCACATTTAATGCAAGTAGAGGAAGAGGTTGCATTTTTGACCACTATTCTATTATTTATCTAAATGCTTGTTAGAATTCATCATCTGGCTTCTGTCTCGGGCTACCAACTAGGGCTATTCAGTAGATTAGTTATTATTCTTTGGTGTATTTCTACCATTTTTTTGTTATTTGCAATAACACAATATAACCACATAAAAATTAAAATGATGTGTACACATTCGCAACCATAAACAGTTTTAGTGATGTACGGTAACTATGGAAACCGAATTGACTGTCTTTGGCTCCTGGGGGTTGGGCTGGGGTGGAGGGGGGGGCATTAAATGAAGCAAATCCATGGGGCGTCATTCGTCTTCGGCCAAAAGCTGGTCCGATGGGATTTCATGTCAAACGAGTCCGTTCAAAGCTCTATGGCGAAAAGTAATAATTGAGATCGGATTCATGTTTCTCATTCTCAATTCTCATCCAAGGCGGTCGTTTTTGAAAAGGGAGTGGCTTCCAAAGCTTGGGGGGAATGACGTCAGTGGAGCTGTTCAAAGTCCTATGGGTGCTGGAGAGCCAACTCTCGCTCGCGCTCAGTCAGTCTGCGGCCAGGAAGTGGTCCTCCTCGTCGCGTGAATTCAAGAGCCCCTAACCGATTTGCCATAAGCACGCTGTACAGAAAGGAGAACACACACGGGATAGCAACACGCTCATCCTGCACACACACAGGCTGACATCGAAAGGTTTCCGAAGAATAATAAAACGATAAAGTAAGTGACGGCTTCTTCTATACATAAAATCGAAAGGATCAGGGATGTATGGATGGCCATTCGAAAATGGAATCCTGCTAACGTTTAACCAACCAAAATCCGCGTACATCTCCTAATTGGAAATGTGAGTGTCTGTTTCTTGAAATGATCAACGTATTAATTTGACCAAGTAATTGTGTTGAAGCCGCGCCTAAATCTTTCCCCGTCTGCTTTAGACTGGGTTTGGGATTTGACTCGCATTTGCATGAGAAGAAACACATTTCCAGAGACCCGGCGAGACGCACTATTTCTCGTTGAATGTGGCATGGAGGGACGGAGCTGTTCGCGGCTGTGTGGCCCGAGGATGGTTATTTTCTTCGTAATCCATCATTCAAATAGAGAGTTTGTTGCTCATCCCGCTGCCCCACATGACCGTCTGCTGAAAGAGGAGATCCTAATAGGCCTGCACTCCTAACCTGTGGCCAGCTGCCTGGCTTCCAGTAGACCCTTGGACTTGATGATGTATAAGCGAGGCGTTCAGCAAAACTGCAGAATAGGCAAAGCGGATTTAATGATTCTGGAGGTTTCATATCACAGTCATAAACCATGACCCTAGATATATGTGATGCATGTTTTGTGTTCTGTTATAGGTTATATTCCCCAGGGTATCAGCATCTTTCCTCTCTCTCAATTCATAACTCCTTTGTATATTTGTTCCAGATTAGTGGTCAGAAAATAAGAAAGACAGCTATGAAACTCTCCTATCTCTGTAATTCGATTTGAATACCACTATTGCATTCTACAACCTTTTCTGAACTATAGCCAGACATTGTGGTCGATAATGTTCTTGATAAATCCTGCACTTCCTGCCACTTTGTTTTGCAGAACATTTTGCTTTCCTCAGATACATTAAGTCCCACAATATATCTTACCATTTAACAGTCCTTCCCTCTTCAAGGCTTGGCAACTTAAGTTTCTCAAGTTAATACGATTTAGAAAGTTGGCCTTCTTGGTATTGGAGAGATATGCATTAAAGATTGTGGGAACCCACATCATACAACTTAAATGTAACATGCCTTTTATCTGACATAAGATGCAGATCAAATGTTATGTTGCTGTTCCAGATGAAGGTAGTATAAATTGAGGTCTAGAATTGTATACATTTAAATGTCGACTGGCCATATTTGTTGAAATAGTAAGATGTGATCTGTGTTCAGCTACAGGTAGGGCTGGTAGGGTAGGGAGGGGAATATGGCTTCTGGGGGGGGGGGGGGGGGAGTATGTGCCCTGTAGGAAAGTAGGTGAAACATGATATCAGAGGATCTGGTTTCATCACTTGCATGCAGGTGGACAGACCCTGCTGCTCTTCATTAGCTAAACTCTTCATCTTCTATGTATGTATGTATGTATGTATATCTAGCTCTCGATCTCTCTCTCTCTCCCTCTCTCTCTCTCTCTCTCTCTCGCTCTTGCTCCCTCTGTCTCTCTCTCTCTCTTCATCTCACTGTGGCTCTCGAGATAGATTCAATAGGAATATGGATTATGTGATAAGAAGATAAAAACACGTTTTTTTCTGTCTGTTCTTTCTGTAGTTCTAATAAAAAACAACAACCTTGAGACCTCGTCCACACTTAAAAAGTACTTAAACATCACTACCCCTCATTTTAGAGCCAGAAATGTGTAGATGCTCCGTTAACATAGCGACAGGCCTTGATCTGAGTTGGAGATCTGACACACTATACCTAACAGGGTGGCCCAGCACAGGGTAGGGGCTCAGCGGCCAGGCCAAGGGGGCTGGGGGCCGACGACAGCCCTGTGGTTAACACATGTTCACTAACTGTATCTAGCTTCCCCCCTGACAATCACTAGCATTGATTAGACAGCAAATCCGCTTTGTGCACATGCATGGCCAGGCCACAGAGAGCGCCCTTCTGAAAGACTGAATATATAAATAGAAAGAAGAAGTGATCAGATGTCCAATATTCGGTCCTTAATTCTTAAATCTGTTTATAGAGCGGTAAAACTCACTCTCTGTCCGGCCAACATTCTACATAGTTAGCTCTCTGCCCGTTCACATTTTCATTGGTCATCGTAGGGGAGAGTGATCGGTTTTGTTTAGGATTTTGTTTCATCATTTTCCATTCAGAATTAGGTTACGGTTGAAAGTAATGCAATTGCGTAGCTCTACTGCTGCTGCTGCACAGTTCCTGGAACATGTCTCAAGTTGAGCTATGACCCACTCACCTTTCCTTCAAGTAAAGGACATCGTTTGTCGACCCTGGACAATTTGGGGTAGCATAGAAAAGTGTTTCATGTGTTTCATTACACGTATCTAAGGGCACATCATCTATGTTTTTGGCTCGTCAACCCCCCTGAGGTTATGACACTATTTTATTACATGGCACCGACTTTCTGGTCTGGTGGAGATTGGTTCTTTGATTGACAGTAGAACTGCTGCCAAGTTAAGTAGCTGCTTAAAAAAAGCACATGTATGCTGCCTATAGTTAGCCTATATGATTATACAGCCTGCATGCACTGCAGTCTAATTAGACCCCGTCCAGAGCTTATTAGAGACCCAGCATGCTGGACATTTATTTACAAAATCATCTTCCACCCCTCCCAACTGTACTTTCTCTTGCATGGCAGTCCTCACCTTCTCATTAAATGTATGTTGGTGGGTGTTTCCTTTTTCATGGATCTACAACCCTATTCCTCTCTTCACATCCCCTCCCTTTGCTCTCTTTTTCTTTCCTTCTGTCTCTCTCTCTTTCTCTTCCTCGGTCTCTCTTAGTCTCAAAGGAAGACAGAGGAAGAGATAGAAAGTGAGAGAACAAACTCTGTTTCTCTCTCTCTCTCTCTCTCTCTCTCTCTTTCTCTTTCTCTTTCTCTTTCTCTTACTCTTACTCTCTCCCTCTCCCTCTCCCCGTCTCTCTCTTTGTTTCTCTCTTTGTATCTCTCTTTGTATCTATCCTTGTATCTCTGTCTGTCTCTTCCTGTATATCTTCCTGTCTTCCCCAGGCTCATCCATCTGTCTTCGATGCTTGCTACACCCTATCTGGCCTAATTATGAGCCAGCAGGCAGCATGGAAGGGTGTCTGTTGAGCAGTATTTTTCCCCTTCAGCTTGAGGAACGTTTGCATAGAGTAGCCATCTGATGTGGACACATAGGTGATGGTCAACAAAATGTCAGTGATTTTTTTTCAAGGTTCTTGTTTTTTGTTGTTGAGTGTTCTGTGTTGTTAAAGTCGTTTGAATGCAGCAGTGAAACAAGGATGAGTTGGAAATCAACACAAGAGAGAACCTCACAACAACAACGTCCACAAACTATGGAACTCGATGCGTTTCAAAACATCACATCCAGTTTCAATACATCACATCCCTCTGTGTGGAGTACGTAGATGTTTACACCTTTTATCGAAGTACAGGAAGTAAATAGTAACCCTGTGCGGTTTTGATTCCCGTAGAAACACCTCGTCCCTTGAGTCTTCTGTCCCCGATACTCACTGACATCTATTAGAGGCAACTAAGGACTACTTGTTTTGGCCCCTAAGCCTCGAGACTACTCCAAACATGGACACTTAAAACAATACACAGTTCTGACCCATCTTGTTTCGCCATACATTTATGTTAATATTTGTCAACAGCAGCTCATAGCCTATGACAAAATATCGGTTAGTCGAAGTCCTAAAATACTAAGACTTCACCAAAGACACTTAACATGAAACACGAAGGAAACAAGTGATTGTTTTAAACTTTAAGGAAAAACCACAGAGAGCTCTGCAAGAACTGTTTCACATGCACGCCACGCACGCATGCACGCACACACACACACACACACACACGCACGCACGCACGCACGCACGCACGCACGCACGCACGCACGCACGCAGGCACGCACACACACACACACACAGTGCCACATGTGTACAGATTAGTGTGTGCTCTAACAGAGAGATACAAGGCAGGCAGGAAGGACACAAGTTCAACAATGACCACGGCAACGGCTCCCTTCTCCTTAGCCTGCCCCCTAATTGGATTGCTCCAGATTATATCATCATCACTGTATAAGATGGAAGCCTGGCCAGAGGTGTGTGTGTGTGTGTGTGTGTGTGTGTGTGTGTGTGTGTGTGTGTGTGTGTGTGTGTGTGTGTGTGTGTGTGTGTGTGTGTGTGTGTGTGTGTGTGTGTGTGTGTGTGTGTGTGTGTGCAGACCCAGAGAAAGAAATACAATGTGTTTGGTTCAACTGCATCCTTCAGTTCAAAAGGCCTGAAATAAACTTTTTTGAAGAAGAAGATGACAGGCCATTCTTAAAAAACGTTGTTGTTAAAAATGTTGGAATTCATTTTCTGGATCAAACATTTCAACAACGTAGCTTGAATGAGTCGTGCTTGACCTACAATGAACTGAGAAGTTTGCCTCTAAGTATCTTGAGCATGATGATGTCCGAACAATCATTCAGATGATTTGAGCTAGCTCCCACGACAAAGAAATACATCAGGTTCAAAATTTAAAGAAATATGAATCAGAATAAGCTGGAACCAGAATCATAGTTTGAATTAAAAAACTGAACCAAAATCGGAATAAAAATATTATTTTAATAAAATCAAAAACTTTATAGAATATCATCAAGACAATGCCTGATTATTTGTATTCATATCTTTTTTTTTTTACTTAGATGGAGGTCACCTGTTTGTCTCTGAAACTGATAACTGAGATTGGGTTGAGAGATCTTGGTTCTGCACTCATGTTTTGCCAGTGTTGCCACAGAACCATGTTTGTGCTGGACCAGCTGTGCAGTGATTCTGGCCAGAGAACTAGTCTCTCCCAGTGAAGTCGGATTATTATACAATTTATTTTTGGTGTTCAGTTTGACCGTAAATCACCAAATAAGTTTCTTTCTCTGCCTGCCTGTCTGCCTCTCTAGTATGTACCCCTCTCTCTCCCCATCTCGCTCTCTATCTCTCCCTCTCCCTCTCGTGCTCTGTGTGTGTGTGTGTGTGTGTGTGTGTGTGTGTGTGTGTGTGTGTGTGTGTGTGTGTGTGTGTGTGTGTGTGTGTGTGTGTGTGTGTGTGTGTGTGTGTGTGTGTGTGTATCTGTGATTAGACAGCCTGCTGCTGTTGGCAGGTCAGTGTGAGTAGACTGTAGGAACATGGGGAGATTATGTGTCCGACTGGTCCTCCATATACCTCTGGATGAGAGAAGGAGGAGCCACAAGCAAGAGCCATAGAGGGAGATGACGGCAGGGAGAGGGAAAGAGAGATAGAGGGAGGGAAAAGAGATGGAGGGGGAGAGAGATAGGAGGATTTGGGTTTTCCTGAATTAATCCCTGAGGCTTTCATTTGGGTGCATGAGATTGTGATTGTTTGTGTGTGTGAGTGATTGTGTGTGTGTGTGTGTGTGTGTGTGTGTGTGTGTGTGTGTGTGTGTGTGTGTGTGTGTGTGTGTGTGTGTGTGTGCGTGTGTGCGTGTGTGCGTGTGTGCGTGTGTGTGTGTGTGTGTGTGTGGTTGTGTGGTTGTGTGTATACAGACATTAAGGCACTGGGTCTAATTAAACCACTGTTCCAGTGATTACACTTGAGGCTGCAAAGAAGGTTTTAGGTGTGGCATCATACCTGCACGCTTGTGTGTGTGTGTGTGTGTGTGTGTGTGTGTGTGTGTATGTGTGTGTGTCTGTGTGCGCAAGCGTGTGTGTGGTGTGTGCTTGTCTCTAGCTGGGTGCACATGTCAGATGTGGTGGGTGTGGCCGAGCAGCGGTTGGCCTCAGATCTGTTGCAGGGCAGCTCTGTAGGACGCGCTACCGACTGATAACAGAGGGAGGGAGGGAGGGAGACTCACTTAACACACTCGGCTCAATGCTGAGCGCACTGAGTCTGTAGTCAACTCAGCCTCTCTCTCATTACCTACTCAGACTACAGGCCATGTTCTGACCTCAAAACACAGCTTGGGCGGGTGATCCGTGTGTGTGTGTTTGTGTGTGTGTCTACGTATGTGCCTACGTGAGTGTGTTCATATGTGTGTCTGTGTGTATGTTTTGTGGAAGGAAGTCAGTGAGGGGGGGGGGGGGGGAGAATAACCAGCATCAGTCACATGAAAACAACAAAACCAACACCGAACCTGAAAAGTAAGACCAGATCCTGCTAATGAAAAAGGGAAGGGAATGCTCTGGTTTTACCTTTTACCTCAGCCGTCCATGAATGTTCACCCTGTTCTTTCTTTCTCTGTATAATATCTTGTGTAGAGCAGCACAACACTCACCTTCTGTTTGCTATGAGCTGAGCTTTGGGCCCGTTTCCATGGCAACACCCACAGCACTCTAGGAGAGCAATAGTGACAGTGCCACGATGCACGTCATTGTCCGTTTTCCCTATAGTCCCGCCCTTCCTCCCCCTTCCCTCTGGCTTTAATTTATATTGAAGGCTGCAATGTTTAAATTACATCCATTCTTTTTTTATTATTATTATTATTACGTGTTAATAGTGGAGCTCATCCCACAGGAATCTTGACAATGTAGCTTCTGTCTTTAGCCAGATTCTTTCTGCCTTCATTTAACACATTCTGGTGCAATCCATAGTTGGTTGTAGGAAGACTTTAAATGCTTTCATCATCAGTCCTAGGCACTCTTTCATGATATGCATGTCCCTCACATAAATGTATGTGGATGTGATATTTTAGTCTAGTCATTTGAATCTTTTTAAATATTACGGGCCATTTGGTGGGTTCTGTCGTCCGCGGCGTCTCAAAATATAATGAGTGCATAAATTCTTAGCATGGAGGGCCCCAGGGGGAAACAAACCCCATTTTAATTCCATGCTCTACCAGTTAAGCTGCCAATTGAGCTTCCCAGGACCATAGCACCCTAATCTACGTTCCTCTTAAAGCTTTGGTCTTGTGTAGAATCTTTGCATCTCAGCTCATTCAGAACGACGGCATAGAAAATGACATGCAAAATGACATCCAGGCACTTCAAAAGAAAATGATTCTAATCCTCTATCTTTCAGCATGCTTCCTTTCAGACAAGAGGAAGAGAAAAGGGAGAGAGGGCTTGAAGGTGCAACACTTTTGCTAGTATAAGAGAGTGAAGAATTGTGTGAGCATGAACCAACATGGGATGTTGAATTAAAATGTTGTTATTTAAATAAAATATATCACGTCAAAGGTTTTCACACATTGCATGAAATGCAAAAGTAAAATGGAAAATGGCTGTCGGGCAAAAGATGTAGGAGACCAAGCTAAAAAAAATCCTGGAACACAGATATGGTTATGATGAGAGATATGATTTGAGGTTCTGCTTAAAAAATGGTTGGGGACTGATGAAACACCTACAGAGAGTAATGCTCTATTTTTATAAATATCTATTGTTCATTTATCAATTAGAAATGGCACCAGCCATATACAACTTTATTACTAGGGTGAAACAAGTGCTTTTTAATCCCTCTATTTTGACACCATGCCTATTTTATGTAGTTGTGTCTCTACTTACGTGGACTGTACCCTGGAAAATGTCAGTTTTGGACAACAGGGCTTGAAAAAGTCAGCTTGGAGCTGAGAGGAAGGCAGTTCTACTGTGTTTTCATTTCAATCAGACTTCTGCGGGATGCTGTATTTATAAATAGATGCTCTCTCTGTCTGTCTCTCTCTCACTCTCTCTCTCTTGCACTCTCTCTTTATCATTCTCTCACTATCACTCTCTCTCACTCACTCTATTTCTCTCTCGCCCTCTCTCTCTCTCGCCCTCTCTCTCTTGCCCTCTCTCTCTCGCCCTCTCACTCCGCCCTCTGTCTCTCTCTCTCTTGCTCTTTCTCTCTCTCGCCCTCTCTCTCTCTCTCTCTTGCCCTCTCTCTCGCCCTCTCTCTCTCTAGCCCTCTCTAAGCGAAGTCGAGACCAAATTGCATGTAGGAAGGAAGCGCGACAAGCAATTATTTCGACCTAAGCAAAAAAATAATTTCTTAGAGTGCTTTGCACTTTGAAAAAAAAATTGTAGTACAATACACACATGGCTTTCAGTGAGACTTACTGGCCACTTCTCTAGAAAATACATTCCTTCATGGATGCCTCAATGTGATACAACCACGTGTTGGTCTTTAGACTTGACTGCTTGAGTCGTTGATTAGTTACTGACTTAAATCTGTCTTTGTCTCTGTTTGTCATAACTGGGATCACATTGAAGAATGCAGAAAATATCTGAATGACTGGTATTATCACGATGGAAGAAACTCATTATTAGGGTTTGATTGTAAAGATTATACAATTTCTGAACTGTTTAATGTAATACTTGCTATACTTCTTCTACTGATAGTATATTGCCGACATAAAAAAGCATATTGGATTGCTCAATGTTCTTGCTGTGTCTGTGTTGTGACATCAGAACAAGTAGTTGTACCAAATATAGGACAAATCAATGCTAGACAATCTATAGAAGCATCCGGTCTCGTGGTAAACACAGCGCTGAACATTGTAGTGGTGGCCAGGATGTGTTTGTATAGGCGTATGTGCGTACTGATTTGTTTAGTTTTTGGAGGGAGGGGATACTGTTGTGTGTCCCTGTGTTAACTATCTATTTGTGAGGACTGTGCACTATTTGGTAACACAAAAACACACACACACACTCACACTCACACTCACACTCACACTCACATACACAAGATCACACACATGCATACACACACACATTCACTCACATACACAAGATCACACACATGCATTCACTCACACAAACAAATACACACACTCATGTGTGTATTTCAAGAATGTATTTCCTGTATACGCTGCTAAATGCAGTGGGGGTTGGCCTGCATGTCCCATCATGTAGTTATTGAGTAGGTTGATGAGATGGGCCCCGGTACATTAGTTTTACAATATTGATCCAGTGAAACCGGGTGGTCGAGATTACTCAGAGTGTAAAGTGCAGCAGCCATACTCATACATTGTTGGATATAAGAAAACCACATACACTATACACACTGAGTAGATGGCTGCTCTGATTCCATAGGCGTAGGAACCAAAGGTGCTGTTGTGGTCACTCTGAGTCATGGTTATTTCAGCTAAAACTGAGCATGGCAAGTAGCAGCGTTACTGTAGTATGCACACGTCCGGCTCATGTCATCTCGCAGTCAGTCGGCTGAGAGAGGCCTCTGCTGGGACAGGCCTTTAAGCTGTGTCTGGGTGTTCACACAGCTAAAAGGCCATCATGGTTTTAGGATTAAAAGTACCGGTATTAAAATATTTTTAATATATTCTCTAATATTCTAGGATAACTAGATCTTTGAGCAATTTGTTCTATACCATCATAGCAAACCAGCAGGCATGGTTATATTCACATTTTGTTGATAATCAGACTTGAAAGGTTTCATTTTGAGTTTGCTCAAGGGATCACTGGTTTGCAGCAGTTCAGCAGGTGATCGCGCTAGTGTTCTAACCATGTGTAGAGATCCAGGTTCGATCCTCACCTGCGGCCCTATGTGATGTCATTCCCCGTCTCTCCATCAACCCGCCCTACCGTCTATCTGCACTGTCCTGTCCAGAGAGGCAAAAAAAACAAGAAAAGCAAGAAGAACATTGTCATCAAACATCCTCACAGTGTGAGGATGTTTTAAGATGTTCTCCAGCAGCGGTGCTGAGTTGTGTGAGAGGGGCACTATGTTAATGTATGTGTGCACAGTGCAGTTGTGCGTGTGCACAGTGCAGTTGTGCATGTGCACAGTGCTAATGTGCGTGTGTGCACAGTGCTAATGTGCGTGCGCACAGTGATAAGTGTGCATGGTGCTGATATGCGTCTGCACATCAGCAATTGTGCGGGTTGCAGTAGGGGGGCCCTTGATATATAACGTTCAAACAAATAGCATTTGGGGCCACCAAATATCAGCTCTAATTATTAAAGCAAATTCACATTTTATGTAAACCGTTATTGATTGATATGATAGATTGTTTTTCAAGGCTACTGGCCCTTGTAATCCAGTGAAGGTGCTCCACCACTGCTGGATGAATCTCGGGGAACCCTGCATTCATATGTTGGGGTTTGATCCTAGGGCCGGCCCCTCTAACATAGTATCGGATGTTTATTACTGACTACTGACACTCTTGTTTTGTAAATGCATGGTAGAGGACCACTTGATGTTAGCCTGTGTCATCACTGTGTGCGTGTGTGTGTGTGTGTGTGTGTGTGTGTGTGTGTGTGTGTGTGTGTGCGCGTGTACATTTGTGTTTGAAGTATGTTGCCTCACACTGTAATCACAATCTAAGTTTCCATAAGTACATCATGTCTTAAAGATCCCATGGCATGAAAATGTCACTTTATGAGGTTTTTTAACATTAATATGAGTTCCCCAAGCCTGACTATGGTTCCCCGGTAGCTAGAAATGGCGTTAGGTGTAAAACGAGCACTAGGGATCCTGCTCTGCCTTTTGAAAAAAACAAAGCTCAGACGTGCCGATTTCGAATTTTCCCCTTATGTCGTCATACTGGGAAATGTTACCTCCCCTTCTCTGCTTTGCTCGCCCAGAGAATTTGGCCCGCCAATGAGACAATGAGCTATGACTGTTGTACACTTCTTTGTTATTTGGATAACCGTTCCGCTATTTCCACACCGAGACTCGTAGTGGAGGTTATCTCAGCCATGGTTGAGAAGGAATTGGGGGGAAAGGAACTTTAAGTACATGAACCGCGAGGCACCACCGCCGCGAGGCACCACCGCCGTGATGCACGCTGCCCGCATACGAGGCAGTGGTGCCTCGTCAGCGGGCAACCCGACGCAGTCGTTTGAGATTCATAATATCGTCTGGAGGCGCACACAGGCAAAACAAGCCTTTACATTTGCCATATTAACGCAATGTACGCCACATTTACGTACTGCGGTACACCTCTGTAACCGCACTTACGTGTACTGTTACACCCTATTATATATAGAGCTCCAGGACTCCCGCCAGAACACCCGGAGTGTTCTAGAATATTCACAGAACAGGGCTAAAGGCTGTGAGCGCCTCGCCATTGCGATACATCCACTGTAAACATAGCGCATGGTACTGTGGCTGCAAGCTGCTCAGGGCCACACCCCCACCCTCCTCCTTGACCCGCCTCTCTCCTCCTCATATGCATTAAAGCTACAGACACCGAAACGGCGCGTTCGGGGAAAGCTCAATGTGCGACTGGCTCGTAGTGGCTGTAATTCTGCACCACGGCTGAATTTTAGGGAACGTCTTCAAATAGTGTGTTAGGGGCCCACTAATATCTATATTAAAGCATCCATAAAGTAGCATGTCATGGGACCGTTAAGCACTATGTATTCTATGCATATGCTCTTGCATTAAGAACAAACATTAAGTACACTCACATGAGTTTATACAAATACTTTACTGTGCGTGGCTGCTAGCTAATACATGAACCAACAGCCTACTAATTTGTGCCCAAACAACATCCCCTCACACACACACACACACACACACACACACACACACACACACACACACACACACACACACACACACACACACACACACACACACACACACATTGCCTCAGGGGATGGTTCCCCTAATAATTCAGACAGACAGTATTGATCGGGCTGAGAGGGAGAAATGCTCTGGGAAAATGTCACTGGCTATAATTCCCGAACTGCCACAGTCGTTTATCAAGGCCTTCTTCATCAATACACTTGGTCCTAATGACTGGTTGCATGCAGTGCTGTATGTGAACATTTGATAATAAGTGTGCATGTGAGTCGTTTGAGATGTGGACATTTCACCCCTGCCCTAAGATTTATTGAATTGCTGATAAAAATGGATGCGTTTAACACATCCCTGAGACAAATAAATAATCTAGAAGTACCCTCAATATCCCGTTATATACAGTGTATGAATAATGGAAATTTACAGCTCTCTAAATGAATCACAAATTCAAAGCAGTAATTAATAACAGAAAAGTGAGCATTAAAACGACTTGCACGACAACAAACCGTTACACCCATTTCTGCGAGATAAAAACATACGACCCCCATCCGTGAAAGATAAAAAAAAAAGTCTACTGCAAAGCCTAACCCATTCAAACACAGCTTTGCCCGAAATCTCCCACCACACAATGTAGGCCTTTCCTTGTGTAACGATAAACGGAACGACACTACGGCCATTCTGTCCAGGGCATAACATCACGTGACTTATAGGACTGATCGTAAGTGACATGTGAAAGGATTTATTCATAGATGCATGCTTCCAAATTCAAGTTTAAGATTGAACTAATGTCTCTCAGTCTAATGTCTAACCTTACCGTGTATTCTCTAAATCAAAAATAAACAGCGTAAATGAAGACCAAATTATATTCATTCTCATTCGTTCATGGTCTGACACGGAGGAAGGCGAGCTTGGAGGTGTCCTCGTGGCGTCAGCCCTCGTACACGTGTAACATCAACGCACTGGTAGTCACATGGTAGTCACTGGTAGTCACATGGTAGTCACTGGTAGTCACATGGTAGTCACTGGTAGTCACATGGTAGTCACTGGTAGTCACATGGTAGTCGAACTACCATCTGGTAGTTCGATACATGGTGGCAACTCCCTCCCCATCTTTCTCATAGACACTGTGATCTCTCCCCAACATGCACCCTGTCCTGATCAATCCATATGTGTGTGTGTGTGTATTCTCTCTCCTAGTCCCAAATGGGTTGATATGAATTATGCAATGTGTACTTCCATAAATAGACGCATTACATACACCAACTCAAAAAGTGTTGGCTTTGTCGGGAGATTTTTTTTTTTTTCTTCTCAATGTAAAAGGTTAACAATGTACCCCTTTTTAACATAATTGACATACATGTCCAAGCAGAATTGACAGACATGACACCATATGATGTTTGATTTTATAAACAAGAAAATATGATGGTCTGCATAATTTACGCTCCCTCTAACTGACTCACTGGGAACCACATTGTTACCGAAACAAAATATTCTCTCCCTCCATCTCCCTCTCTCTCCGCTCTCTCTTGGTCCCTTCATTTCATAAATGAACATTGAACACCCAATGCACCGTCGCCACATTACTGTCCCAGCCCTGGCTATATTCGGTCTATTAATAATACAAGGCATTACCCTGACGCAGGCCTCGCAGGCCCCAGGAAACAAGAGGACCAGGACAGCGTCGCCCAATGGATGGCCGCAATGACAAACTGTGAGCATCATTGGACATGGGGTCCATGAGTCTGTCAGAATGGGAGACATGCAGCCGTCCAACCAAGAGGATTGGCAGACTGCGTTCGGTCCAGCAGAGATCCGGGTCTGATTGTCTGTCTGGTTTCATGAAGAAGCTAAGAGATGCATTTAACCAAAAACGGGAGGTAAAGACACTGAGGACGTGAGGCATTGGCAATAATTATTCAGCTCTCAAAAATTATTTGTTGGTGAAAGATACCAAGGAAATGGTTACCGTGTTCAAACAACAACAGGATGCTCTTTGGTATGCCAAAAGTTGACCATGTATGCTAGGCTATAATTACTATATGATTTACTACGTACATATGAATCAATTAACTGGAGTTTCTCTATTAAAGCATGTTATATATGTGTAAGAGCCAGGTGGATGGAGACTCTCACTGAATTTGTGGCCTTATGCCATTGTCATATGTGATGCATATTTATATACATCATGAATCCCTCTACTTGATTGGTTCATGTCATTTCCAGGAGCAACGTCCGATTGCCAAAGTATTATATTCCCATCCCCTGGCACTCATTTGAAGGAATCAAAGTACTTCAATTTCTAATAGGTGAAGCCTGCACATAGACCGCAATAGAAATATAAGAGATCATTCTCATCTACCTAAATGTATGTATATTATTGTTTGCCTGCTTCCTGATTTCAATGGTGCCTCATCTGTATCATGTTAACCTTGAATGTACTTAATTAATCCCAGATTGGAGAGTAGGGCTGAAGTGTTGAACGTAATAACAGTGAGCCTGCACAGTAAAAGCACAGTAAAAGCTGGATGTCGCTTCGCATGGACGACACAACCGTCTATCTTAAATGGTGTGCAGCTGAATGGGAAGCAGCGGATGTGGTAGTAGTACATTGCCAGTATATGCACTTCTTTTTTACACTGGAACATCAATCCCAAAACTCGCCTACACATGCTTTCAGATTCACGAGCTGCAATCAATCAGGCTTTGCCCCGGCGCCCCATCACTCACTTTAATGAGGAGACAAATATCAAGGAAAACGAAAAAATATGGTTTGGCAGGAGAACATTTTGAGTTGTTGATTGAGCTCTGTATGGGACACCCTTACCCAGGGGGATGAGGAGTAACAATATGAATTAACCTGGGGAGAGGGAAGATAGGGAAGCTGAGGAGAGAAAATTCGGAATTTATCACCGACAAAAGGTTCAACTGTTAACAGAAACCATTTTTTTCTTTTAAAGGGAGGAAACTAGTTCACAACAATAGCTCTTAGCTTCACCAACACACAGCTCGTAACCTGCAATCCGGCCTACTGGCCCCCACTGTAGCTCGCCTCCCCTCTTTTTTCTCCAGGCTTTAGTTGGAGAGTCGCCTCAGGCGCGATCCCAACCCAGGTGAAGTCGGGGAGGGGCGAACATAGAGAGTGAGACAAGAGAGAGAGAAGCAGACACAGCTGCACACAGCACTATGGCCGTAGCAGACACTCTTCAAGGTTTTGGGCTCATTCCACCACAGCCCTTTTGAAAGTGTGAATCAGCTCTGTGCCATTGCAGGCTACCATTTATTATGTCTGCACAGACTCTGCAATAGAACGGCAAAGGAGTATTTCAAGTCACAGACATTTGGCCCCTGATTCATTTGACATTTGCCAACATAAAGCTGAAGATGACAGATGAGATAGTGACCTGTGGTCCTCCACACATCCAGAAACACAGACGGACACGCACTCACGGACACACAAACATGCACACGCGTGCGCACACACGCACAAAAGGTTAGAGCAATCTTGAACTGTATCCCTGTTCACTGCTGTTTAGTCTCATTTCGCTCCCCATTCTCGTCATTTCCTTCTTTCATAACAGACAGAAGGCTTCTGAAAGGAGGGCTCAAAATGTGCATACTAATGTTTATTTGAATAGTGTGGTGTGGTGGTGATGCACACATGTGAAGGATTAGCCCTAATTTGTTTGGCTCACCATCCCTGTTTATGATTATACTGTCCATATGGTGCGTCGTGTGCAGAACAACTTGCGACATGACGCTTGGCCCGCACGATGTGACTTATGTGTTAATTAGTGGGAAACGATTAGGATAGCACTGTTGTTGTCGTTGTTTTTGGATCTCTTAATGCTGCTGTCTTGAATTTCCTTTTCGCCCACAGGGGTTATGTTGAGGTCAATGCTCTCTTTTTGCCCATCTGCTCCAATGAATGAATGATCATTAATTCATGGCAGCGGGATTGATTCGCTTTCCTCTCCCCTGTAGCGAGCCTGAAATAAGAGCCAGTTTGAAAAGCATTTAAGAACTGTAACTAGTTGGCCTGTCCCTGGAAAGAGGGGAGACGGAGGCCGGATGAATGGACAGACACCAGGCTGGTTAACCCAGAGCGCCACATGGCTCTGGCTCAATTTGTTATTTTTGATCTGTTATCAAAAATAACAAATGTTTAATTCGCTTTTTCTAAAGTTCCTTGGAGGAACAGACTCCCACTTGTGCTATGGCCAATATTCTGCTGAGCAACAGTGTTGTATAAAAGTTTGGTTTCCAAACAGTTTCTTGACTCAAGGAGGAAATAGGTTGTATTTTTAGATAGAAGGTGCATAATTTAAATGATCATTTGAAATGAGCTTGCTATAGTTTGGCTTCTTTTTGGGAGGCAGGTTTGGTTTTATTTACGGGCATACAGCTGCTGAAATGTATGTAATCAACATATATTGTACTGACGATTTCTAGGTAAATGAATTAAATTGATTTAGTTTCAGTAATCAATAAGGACACAAATTCTTAAGCAGTTCAAAGTAGTTTAGCTGTATAAATTCAATTAATCAAAGAAAATATCCAACATGGACAGCTTAATGAGCTGTCAATAGTTCACTAAATGATGTACTGATCTAAATGATTACCACATCCCTTTGAAGTTGCTTACAGCATTCCAAGGAGTTGCAAACATGAAGTAGACTATTTTGGTTTTTATGGATATCAGATGAAACACACATTGCAGAACATATATCTTTCATCAGCCTTGTCTCTGTTTTTCCTCCTTGCTTTCAATTTCCACTTCCTGCCTTCCTGCCTTTGCTAACTGTGTCTCCTCCCTCTCTTCCCTGTTCCAACCTCCTCCTCTCCCCGTCCTCCCTCTGTCTTTCCACCAGGGCTCCTTTGGCGTGGGGATGCTGGATATCGATATACTCCTGGTGTCCGCGTGGAAGCTCTTTTAAACACAAACTCAAGCCATTCCCCTTCGCTATGGCAACATCCCCGCCTGAGAATGGCCTTCCCTCACCGTCCCCCAGGCAGACTCACTGCTAGGGAGAGGCCGGGCCGGAGAGCTGAAACCTCAGGG
The DNA here is from genome assembly GCF_902167405.1 of Gadus morhua. Classification (NCBI taxonomy): domain Eukaryota; kingdom Metazoa; phylum Chordata; class Actinopteri; order Gadiformes; family Gadidae; genus Gadus; species Gadus morhua. The sequence goes on from NC_044056.1 coordinate 17,776,464, forward strand.
CTGCCCAGCTAAAATCTCCCAAAACATGTATGGTACCTTCCTTGGCTCCACGGGGGGAGGGTCTACATGTATTCTATTCTATTTATTTATTTTTATTTATTTACTTACCAATCCACAGTCCATTCATAAACAAAGCTGCGCCGATTCAAACGAGTGTTGATGTGTTGCGCGTGCGGCTGACGTGTGTGAGGCGAGGCAGAGTTGACGAAGAAAGTAAACTAAACCAAGCAGGGGGAAAAAACCCAGGAAGAAGGAGAATTAAAGCGGGGTAGACAGCAGAGACACAAGGGCGAGCAAGGAAGAAAGCGAGAGAGAGAGCGATGGTCCTCTACACCACCCCGTATCCCAGTGCCTGCCTGCACTTCCTCGATGGCCTCTCCTGGAGCCTGGTGTTCCCCTGCTATTGGCTGCTGGACCGGCTCCTGGCGTCGTGCGTGGCCACGTCGCTGGAGAAGCGCCGGCGCTCCCAGGACCCCTGCTCCTTCCTGAGCCTGTGCGTGCTGGTCTCCGTGCCCCTCTACCTGCTCTTCTTCCTGCTGTCGCTGCCCTTTGGCCTGCTGGGCTTTCTCCTGTGGGCCCCCCTGCAGGCCGTCCGACAGCCCTACCTCTACACCTACAGCAGGTCAGTGTCCCGTTAGCCCTACCTCTACGCCTACAGCAGGTCAGTGTCCCGTTAGCCCTACCTCTACGCCTACAGAAGGTCAGTGTCCCGTTAGCCCTACCTCTACACCTACAGCAGGTCAGTGTCCCGTTAGCCCTACCTCTACGCCTACAGCAGGTCAGTGTCCCGTTAGCCCTACCTCTACGCCTACAGCAGGTCAGTGTCCCGTTAGCCCTACCTCTACGCCTACAGAAGGTCAGTGTCCCGTTAGCCCTACCTCTACACCTACAGCAGGTCAGTGTCCCGTTAGCCCTACCTCTACGCCTACAGCAGGTCAGTGTCCCGTTAGCCCTACCTCTACACCTACAGCAGGTCAGTGTCCCGTTAGCCCTACCTCTACGCCTACAGCAGGTCAGTGTCCCGTTAGCCCTACCTCTACGCCTACAGCAGGTCAGTGTCCCGTTAGCCCTACCTCTACGCCTACAGCAGGTCAGTGTCCCGTTAGCCCTACCTCTACACCTACAGCAGGTCAGTGTCCCGTTAGCCCTACCTCTACGCCTACAGCAGGTCAGTGTCCCGTTAGCCCTACCTCTACGCCTACAGCAGGTCAGTGTCCCGTTAGCCCTACCTCTACGCCTACAGCAGGTCAGTGTCCCGTTAGCCCTACCTCTACGCCTACAGCAGGTCAGTGTCCCGTTAGCCCTACCTCTACGCCTACAGCAGGTCAGTGTCCCGTTAGCCCTACCTCTACGCCTACAGCAGGTCGGCGTCACAGCCCTACACAGTAGATCTGTATCACTCAATCCACACCAGCGACAGGATTTCGTTTGACTATGAGTCAAGAAGGTCTATCTATATGGACCATTACTGTGCATTTCAACGAAACATGCAACGAATATTACATACATTTCCAAATTGACATTGGTCTCACTAACCCAAAAGGTAGCTTAACCTGAGCTGATGAGGAGTTTGTGTTGGTATAAAAAAACGACGACTACTGTACAAGAAGTGTGCTTCGATGAAGAATGATCTTGTATCAGCGAGTTATATGGGGATATGAGATGCTTCAAGCTTACACCCTGGTGAATAACTCCTGAACTCCCCCTGCGCCCTGAAGGCCGGACAAACACCAGGCGGAGCAGGGGGCGGCGGGGCCCGGGGGAGCCGGCTCGGCCGAGTGGAGGCCCCAGGGAAGGAGCTTCTGCTTCTGCAGTGCCAACGTGTGCCTGCTGCCCGACGCCCTGGCCCGGTTCAACAACCTGACCGACACCCAGAGCAGGGCCCGCGAGGTGGGCCGCAGGATCCGCAACGGGGCCAGCCGGCCCCAGATCAAGATCTACATCGACTCGCCCACCAACACCTCCATCAGGTAAGGAGGAGCTGCTCCAGCTCCCAGATGGACGGGTGTCAAATAAAAAGAGTTGAAAATAGTCATAAATAAGTATTTCACCTTTGATCAAACTTTGCTGAGAGGACTGACTTATTATTTCCCTGACCGACTTATTTTTTACATTATACATTTGAGTTATTCCAAAGGTCAGGGGTGGGTTTTTATTGGATTCAATTAAATCGCTACACAATCTAATTCTAATTAGCGAGAGAGAGAGCCTGCCATTGAATTCATTTGGTTTGGTGATTTGTTGGAATAAAATCTCCATACTCTTGATCCTGGATGGCACGTTAAAGGCTCCCTCCGTTCCACGAGTGTCCCAGAGTATTCCCAGCTTTATTTTCTAACTTTGTCTTACTGTGTCGGTGTGTGTTTTTCGTGTGCATGCTCTGTGACCCACTCCTTGGCTCGGTGTAAACATCAGCGCGGCCTCCTTTAGCAGCCTGGCCGCGGGGTTCCGGCGAACCTCCTCTCTGGACCAACGCCCGGAGCCGTCCCACGTCACCAACGGCCCCACGGACACCGAAGCCGAGCCCCCCACCCATGAGTGCCCGGCCCATCCATCAGGCGCCGCCGACTGCCCCCTCCACCAGGGCCCGTCAGACTGCCCGCTCCACTCGGAAGGTGCGGACGGCTCGACCCCCTGCCCGCTCCACTCCGCCGGGGGCGACGGCGGCGGCGGCTCCGATTGCCCCATGCACAGCGCCGGAGGGACCTCCCGCTGCGCGGTGCACTCCCCGGGGGGGGCCCAAGGCAGCCCGGGGCACCACGACTGTCCCATGCACGGCGACGCGAAGCCGACCTCCGACTGCCCGCTCCACAACCCGGGGGTCCAGATCAGCATCAGCGCCCCGGAGCCCGACCCCCAGGACGAGGAGGGCGACGCCGAGTCGGGGAACCCCCGCGGCCAGGACGGGGCGGGGGACACCGGCAGCATGGGCGAGTCCTACACCCGCTACCACGCGGCGGGCGACGCCGGGGGGACGTACTCCAACAACACCCTCTCCCACGTGCCGCGCACCTCCATCTTCAAGCGGCCCGGCGGGCGCAAGCGGCGCCACGGGGACGACGGCTTCGACCACGACGTCTCCGCCTTCTTCCCCGCCAACCTGGACTTCCTGGCGCTGCAGGAGGTGTTCGACCACGGGTCCACCACGCGCCTCCGCCAGCAGCTCCACCGCTACTTCCCGTACGTGCTGAGCGACGTGGGCCGCTACGGCTGGAAGGGCTGCGGCTCCAGCTTCAAGTTCCTCAACAGCGGGCTGATGCTGGCCAGCCGCTACCCCATCCTGGACGCCCGCTTCCAGTGCTACCCCAACGGCAGAGGGGAGGACGCGCTGGCCTCCAAGGGAGCCCTGTTTGCCAAGGTCAGATCCAAGTTTTGGTTTCGGTTCTTTCTCCATGTAGCACTCTGGTATACTCTTCCCCGTTGGGAATGCGTGTCCTCACCTTTAAGCCCATATGAAGGAGCCTTGGACAGCTATTTTTAACTCATGAGGACCACCGCTGATAAGGTCACTGCCAGACGAAACAAGTTTAATTTTCCAACAATCCAATGTCCTGATTTTGTACATTGCAGTCTCTTACTATGCGGCAGTAACTTTCATAAAGCATCTGGGTTAACGAGGGCTTGATATTACCAATAGCAATTAAAATATTTCCGAGCAAACATGATATCGCAATCCAAAATATTTCTTAACACAAGAGCACATTTGATTAATGCAAGACAGCCGTTGGTTCTCTTCCAAGATGGCCAGTGGGAACATTTTCTTGTATGAGCAATGGACTAAATTTCTTCTTTGGCAGGGTAGGGCAATTTCTCTTTGTCTGTTAAATAATGCAATCTCCCTGTCTGTGTTATGAACTATTCCCAAGCCAAGCCTCTCTGCATTCTGCATTGTGTTAACACCATGAAAGAACGCATACCGCATAGATGAGATGTGCGTGCTTCGTTTATATCTACATACGTGTGTGTGTGTGTGCGTGTGCGTGAGTGAGCACGTATTGACTGGATTGAATCCAGATGCAGCTGGGAGGAATGAGAAGCTTGGCTGCCCAATACATAGTACATGTTTGTGGCATTCATGATCTCTACCATCACCGTACAACGCAGATGTGTAATAATGTGACCTAAATGTTCATGAGCTTAGTTGGCATGCTTGTCACACATTATGTTACAGTGATGTCAGACCACGCACTCCCTTTGGCCTGCTGTTTACACCTAGTTCACCCGTTACACCTCACAGTCCTACAGTCACGTCGTCCCCGGCATCAGGTTGACCTCCTGCCAGCTCCCAGGGAACGAGTCAACAGTGCTTTTACCGTCTCCTTTTTCCAATGCGACTTCATTTAAACATCATCCTGTCAGGCTCAGCTACTGCCGAGTCCAATGGGAAACCTGGCCACCGTCCAATTATGTAGCGGCAACATGTGTCTTTATCGGAGTTCAGCGCACACTTAATACTATTCTAAGACTCTGATCCAATGTTGTCGCATACTGAGCAGGGCTAGCTTAATGTCTGGCAAAGTGCTGTCTGCTAGGGAAGAGACAGACTGTGTGTGTGTGTGTGTGTGTGTGTGTGCGCGCGTGTGTGTACTGTGTACTGTGTACTGTGTATGGTAGTCTACATCACCTGATGGATGATGGTCATGTCCATGTTGCCCGGCGCTGTCCCGGCGCTCCCTTGCCCGTTGGTTGGTCAGGGCTTTGGAGAGAGAGAGAGAGAGAGAGAGAGAGAGAGAGAGAGAGAGAGAGAGAGAGATGGTGTTCTCTGTGGATACTCAGCAGTTCTTCCCACGCTCAAGCTCCCAACACACACACACACACACACACACACACACACACACACACACACACACACACACACACACACACACACACACACACACACACACACACACACACACACACACACACACACACACACACACGCACGATTATTTGGCAGTCATAGATCTTCTTTGATCCATCCTAAGTTCAGCCTTCTCCTCCGGCAAGCAGCCATCTCTGTTCTGTAGCATCGAGCAGAGACTGAACACAAAGAACAGTCATTGCCCCTGGAAGAGGTTTTTATTTATGTTGGGATATAACCGTTGCTTTCGGTTTGTGGTGAGATGCTGCTCTGTGAAGCTCCGACACTTTGTTTTCACCCACCAGTTGTCTTTTTGTGTCGTAAGAATTGTTTGCTCTGTATGTGGGTCAACAGAGCAGAGACAATCAGAATCAAGAGAAAACGCTGAGAGAGAAGAAGAAAAGCAGCAAGAGAGAGAGAGAGACACACACACATAAAGAAAGAGAGAGAGAGGAAGAGAGAGAAAGGTAGACACTAGTGAAAGACAGATCTTTGGAGAGTGCCAGTGAGAAAATTAATTAAAACATTTTTTCCCAAAGGGCGAACCAGTGCTGGCTCAGTAATTAAGGCTTTTCAATCCCAACATTTATCCCTTATTATAATTATTTCTATTGTAACTATTGAGTGCATGGTTGTGTGTGTGTGTGTGTGTGTGTGTGTGTGTGTGTGTGTGTGTGTGTGTGTGTGTGTGTGTGTGTGTGTGTGTGTGTGTGTGTGTGTGTGTGTGTGTGTGTGTGTGTGTGTGTGTGTGTGTGTGTGTGTGTGTGTGCACAGATATGTGCTAGCAAATAATGCTAGTAAATATATTTTCCACTCTATTATTAAGTAGCTCCGAACTGTGCCAGTCTAGAGTTGAGTCTGAATCAGATTTAACCCTGAAATGTAGGCCTTAATTGACAACAAAAAGAGGCTACTTCCAGCTATTCAACTAATAGTTTTCATGGTTCTTTGTATGCCAAAGTTCAACAGGGTACGAGTCCCTCTGTAAGGTATTTTTCAAACTGCTCGTCACAGCTGGCTGTGGTTTTGCTTGAACCTCTACTATTTTATATTTTATAAATATATTATATATGTTTGTGTGCGTGTGCGTGTGTGTGTGTGTGTGTGTGTGTTTCAATGAAGGAACTCTATGCTGCGGTTAGGCCAAACCAACACAAACACACAGACACACACACACACACACACACACACACACACACACACACACACACACACACACACACACACACACACACACACACACACACACACACACACACACACACACACACCGGCCAAATGTTCCCTAAGGTCCAATGTCAGTTTCAGGGTCCTCACACACCTATTGAAGCATGGACAAACCTGTAAAATATTCAATACTCGGCGCAGCAGAGGACAGAGGATGGACAAGAGGGGGGATGATATCTAAAGGGATGCAAGCAACAGGGATGAATGGCATAAGAGGCCGAGTTGGCACTAGAGAGAGAAAGAGAGAAACGTTATCATGAGTAGCAACATAACTAAGAACTGTATTTGACTGATTGCTTTGTGTCAGTTTGGACAGTTAATGATTGAACTACTGGAATTTGTTGGATTTGTTGGTTCTGGTCGGAACAGGGAGAAATGTTTATAAAAACCCCCAGCGCACAAAGCTTTGACATGACTTGAGGATGTCAATGGAAATGTTGCCGTGTTGTTGTTGGGTTGCATTGCGGTACGTTGTGTTGTGTAATGTCTTGTCATGGATCTGGTATCCAGCATCCAGTAGGGCCCAACCAGGCCCCATGCAGCCTGTCTGACATAAAGGTAAAGTCCATCTATCACTAGCTAAATGAATTACAAGAACCCATTCCATGGCTGTAGCATACAGCCTTTGTTAAAGTGGGGTCACTGAACTTTGCATTTGGCACCACAGCCATCTAATGAGGCCGGTGCTTTATTGCTGCTCTCTGCATTTTTCTTTAAGATGTCCGTGCAGTTGGCCTGCCGAAACAGTAATCCCATTATCTCAATCAATGTCCATTTGACCAAGTAAAATTCCCTTAGACAATAAAATGCCTCTATCCACAAGCTGATCTGCTATGTTGACAAGTGTGTCATCTTCCATGATGAAGCTTATTAAACAGTGTAAACAGTACATATTGCTAAAATAACAACGAGGCAGCTGGGCTATAACCAATTTGAAGTCTTGTTGTGTCAATCTGGAGGATTAATAATATGTTAGACACCAACTGGCAGCTACTCAAACTGGTAGCCATCAAAATATCTCGCAGTATAATTACATGTTCCTTCCCCTGCGATCCAAGTTATTTGAGCTCTCTGCATGTGTTCGTGCATATGTTTGTGTTTGTCCATGTGTGTGCACTGTAATTCAATGTTTACACGGGTCAATCCTCAAATTGCACATCTCCCAAAGTACAGTTTAAACTCCCACAAAGGATCCTTTAGTTTATTTAAAACTAGTTCCTGGTAAGAACATTTTCCTCTGGCCCTTTTTTCCATGTGTGTGCGTCCATCTGTTCGTCCCCATTTAGCTGTGGTTGTACTCCACCCAAAAGGCCGGCCACTTCCCACCAGCCGGTGTTTATCCCTACCTCTGTCTGTCCTCCTCTGTATGTTCAACCCTGTATCCACCCACATCTTCTGGTTCATACTAGGAGGTCCTTTGATTGAGAGCCTCTGGTTGAATGTGAGGCTGTAGGACATAGCACTCTAGAGCTACTGACGCCCGGGCTGTACAGCTGTACAGGATGCAGACATCAGCAAAGTGGAAGGATGTCACTTTTTCGGTCTTGTTTAATCCGACGCCCCACGTTATTATTGGCCGTGACGTACATAGCGATGGAGATGATACACGACGGATAATACTTTTCTCTCCACTTCTCTCTCGCTGCACTTGTTATCAGTCAGAATCCGATTGCTTGTGTCAAAGTGTCTGCCGGTGACTCACTCAACCTAAATCCCCTCTTTGAAAAATACCATCCAACTGATGATTCCCTTGTAGCTGATTGTAGTTGGACGGCCAACACAAGTATGTCACAGTATTTAATTGGTGTCCTGTGTGACTCACTCTCCCTGGCCAGAGATGGCCATGGTGGGTGCTTTCTGGAGAACAGACTTTGGTTGATTTTTAATTAGATAAGTTACTGATGCCTGGCTAGTGGACTGTGTGATGCTGTAATCCTGCTAGAGCCATGGCTAACTCTCACTCAATTCCATTGGCGAGCAGAGACCAGCGAAAAGGGCGGTTTCTAAATGAAGTCGTTTTTTCTCTCTTGTTTTTCTTTCTTGTTGCCAACATGTTCACAAGTGTTTGTTTGATAATCAAAATTTCAACACCTGGGGTCTCATTTATAAAACTGTGCGTGGGATCGTTACTAAAAGTGTACGTACGTCCAAAAGCCAAGTTTTGCGTGCGCCCAAAAATATTCCGACTTATAAAACCCTGCGTACGCACACCGTACGCAATCTTTGCTTTATAAATCACAGAGTGCCTACAAGTGTGCGCAGCTGAATCAGCTTCACGTTCCGCCCTGTACACGCACCTTTTTAACCATAAATGGTCAATGCAAATGACCTCATGAATGCGATCTGCCTATAAAACCGACTCAGATGCAAGTATTATGACTTGTCGGAAACAATGGCAGAAGGAATGAGAAAAGCAAAAAAGCGAAATTTCTCGGAGGTTGAAGTGGAGACACTTGTGGGTGAGATGGAGGCCCGAAAAGTAGTTTTGCTCGCCGGTCATGGGATTGGGATCGCCAACAACAAAAAGCAGAGTGAGTGGCAATATGTTGCTGCAGCAGTGAACTCTGTCAGTAGCACGGAGCGCACAGTCCCAGAATTAAAAAAGAAGTTGTCTGACATAAAGGTACATCTTTTTATGTACCAATAAATCGTTATGGTCCCTAAAGACCCTCTCCCTCCGAATCCTGCCATTTGCATGGTCCACCAGCAGTGCCATATGGTGCAGCATTTACAACGGCGCTCACCTCTGTATTTATAGGGTTACGGTAATAAGACTGACCGACAACCCCTTGGATAATCAGTTTAAAATGTCAGAGAGAAGTAAGTGTAAGTTTGCCTTTAAGTAAACCATGTTTACTTAAAATGTTCTTGAACATAACCCCTTTTTAATGCCTGATTTGTCATGATAAGCATCAAGAGTAACGGACAACGATTGTGATGAGGAGTGTGGCTTGGTTTTCCACACTTGGGATTTAATTGACATTTGATTATGTGTTTACAGTGTCACATAAAAATATTGTTATTGACACATGTTGGACAGATGCTTTGTTCCATGCAGTCGCGCCGTCAGTGGACAGTAGCCTATGGCGTGACGGGATTAATTATAGAGAATTTCTTTTTATTTCTATTCTAAGGAGATGTTTCTGGAGTTATAACTGAGAAATAACGCAGTTGACTTAAATTATTCTGATTACATAGATTTAACGCATTATACGGGTTGAAATTAAATTCATGAAGGGCGATGATAAAACATAATCGTTCTTCTCACTCTACAATTCTTCTGTCTGACTTCAGTTCACCACCACACCATCTGTGTCGCCAATTCTCCTTTTCCTCCAAACCATGCGTACGCATGGTTCAGAGTTTGCTTAGGGCTGCGCACATTCTCCCGTCAAGTTGTTTTTTTATAGATCACAACCTTGGAAAGTCACGTACGCCAATTTCAGCCCCGTTTTGTGCGTACGCAACGGTTATAAATGGGACCCCTGGTCTGTACAATTGTATTGAGTGTATTGAAAAATGTGATGTTTGTTTCTGATGTCTCACAGGTACAGGTGGGCACCTCTCACCAGGACCAAAGGGTGGTGGGGTACCTCACCTCTACACATCTCCACGCCATAGAAGGTACCTTTCAGACGATCTCCCTTTCTTTCTCTCTCACCCTCGCTCTCACTCCCGCTTTCTCTCTAGCCCAGGGTCACTCCGGCTCGCCTAGATAAAAACGTACAAGTGTCCAAACCCAGAATGGGGGCCATTGTTGTTCCGTCCTACAGCCAACAGCGGGGGGTAGTAGCAGAGGTGACTGGTGATCCGTGTAAAAAGGAGGAACAGGCATTGCGGGGACCAGGGGGATGTTTTGATGACATAATGTGTGCAAATTGGGACTGATACATCTATAAAGATGAAACAGACGTCTCCGTCCACAGCGTCTTTGTCCAGCGCACCTCTCTGCCGGGAACCGCTCTGATTCCCCTCAACGTGTTCCTGATCGCACAAACATGTTGCTTGCACGAATCCACCAGTGTCACAGCAACTTGGCTTGTGTTCGACGAGTGGTATAAATGTGCAAGGCTAGAAAAAGCAACTCAGCATTTAGTTCTCCCTCCATTATTGTCAGAAGACGATGGCGCTGCCCTGTTGTGCTACACGTTGCGCCTCTGATTCCGGTATGCTTTGTACAAGCTCAAAATAGGTGTGGGAATATTGCTCTCTCTGTCTCTGTCTCTGTCTCTGTCTCTGTCTCTGTCTCTGTCTCTGTCTCTGTCTCGTTCTCGTTCTCGTTCTCGTTCTCTCTTCTTTGGGCACAAATCTACCCTCAGACTTATGCAAAGAGACAGAACCTCAATTAATGAAAGCATGTGTAACTTTAATCATTGAAAGCAAGGACAGGAACATGCACACAGAACCAAATGTATATCGCCTTATCTGCACACAAAAACAACATAGAGCAGACAAAGCTGCTTGCTCAAGCAGTCTAAAATGTATTGATACGGTATTGCTGCTGGCAGCAGAAGCAAGCTCATGCCTTGTTTATATCAGAGCAATCCATCTCAGCCTGCAATGTGTGTGTGTGTGTGTGTGTGTGTGTGTGTCTGTGTGTGTGTGTGTGTGTGTGTGTGTGTGTGTGTGTGTGTGTGTGTGTGTGTGTGTGTGTGTGTGTGTGTGTGTGTGTGTGTTGCCGTTTGTATGTGTGTGTATGGGGGTTTGTGAGTGTGTGACTGTAGAGTATCTTGATGTTCCTCCCTAGCCAGAGAAGAAAAGCCAGATCATAAGATAAATGACCAAATCAACGCCCCTGAGCACTGGCCTCGTGTTCCCATAGCGACCAGCTCAAGCTGTTGGAGGCGTCACAGCCCTATTTAAAGCCCCTGGTCGATGCTCCCCTCATTTTTTACCCGAGACCACGTCTCTAACCCACCTCCCGAGCTATTTCTGTGCCCTCCTCCTACGCTCCAGTGACTCTGTTGGCGTGGGTCTAAAAATAGGAGTACATGGGCTATTTATGATACATCAAAGTAACCGGGGGTAAGGGGCATAGGCAAGGGAGAGAGCGGGATTGAGAGAGAGCGAAACAGAGAGGGGGAGATGGAGAGGGATGGGGGTGACTGGGAGAGATAAAGAGAGCAACCTCATTCTTGTATGGCTGAAATTACTTTTTGCCTGTGTGAGTGGCCCGAGTATGTCCTGGTGACGTATAACATCATTAGTGAACACATAATGACTCGACTGATGGTCATGCATCTCTTTTATTAACACACACACCAAACAGGTTTGGTTTGCCTACTATTATTGGCCATTTCTAAAGGTTACTGATATACGAGTCAACGCTAAGGTATACAGTATGTGTAATATTGACTTTGCTTTGTAGATGATCAAACACATGGCCCACACGCATGACAAACACAGAGACATACACATAGCCACCGACACACACTTTGAGCTTATCGCACTGGAGATGAAACGGAGAGCCATGCCAGCTTAATCCCATGCCACATACACCCTCTCCTCTACAATGCTGTTTCTCTTTCACACTTCCTCACCCACTCTCTTTTGGCCCTATTTTAACCGTCTGAAACGCAAGTGAGAACCGCAAGCGCAAGTAGCTTTGTGGGCGGTTCTACAGCGATGTTGCTATTTTACCGGCGCAAAAATTACTCTTGCGCCCAAGAGTCTTTTTTTTTTGGTTTGGGCGTAACGTGCAATAAACCGATGAGAGTGCCAGCTCCCATCCACTTTAGGAGCCATGAGCGCATTTGAATCTGACGTGTTGATATTTTGATGATGAGACAGATGCACATGAATTTCAAACTTCAAATGGCTCAGTTTATGGCTAAATAATATGGCCTAATTCACACATGGAATAAGTTTTTCTTCCACAGCTTCAGAAATACTGAGTCCTGAAATAAAATTCAGCAAAGAAACCTAACACACATATGATATGCGGTAACTGTGGTTCTATTTAATGATATACATAATACATTATAAACATTGTTTCTTATCAGTATTGTATGCATTATCGTTATCGACTTGTGTTCCTAATAGGCATGTGTCCCCCCGTTAATATACATTGCCATGGACTGTATTATGCGTTACGTGTTTAGTTTGCGTGTGTTAAAACAGATGGACGCACACACGCGCGGCCGCATTCATCAATTATTTTACGCATACACACACGTGCGCCCGCATTCATTCATTCTTTTTAACACTCTCTCGCGGTAAAACAATGTTTTCTCACGATCAAATACTCATCAATCCCAAAAGTTATGGGCATGTACACGATGCCTGTGTCAAGAAAATATGTGTTTGCTGTACGGTGTTTGCAGATGCATTGATTTAAAAGTACAACTTATTACCGCTGTAACAGCTGTTCCATCCAAAATAATTTACCAAGAATGTGTGGCTAGGTAGATGAGAGAAGCAAAGTGTATGCGCGAGGTGCACAAGCAACATTATGCATGCGCCCTTAAAATAGCATCTGAACAACGCGCCACTGACTTTAAACCAGGTATTTCCTGGTTTGTAGCAAAAATAGCACCAGGGAACGTTTGCGCCAGAACACGCCTCCTCCTTTCGCCTAACCGCCCCTTGGGGCGCAAGATCATTCCCTAATTTACTGACGTGTGGCGCAGGAGAGAAAAAGAACACTCTGCGCCAGTTGCAAACTAGAAACGACACATGCGCCAGTGGGAAAGTAAATTGCGCCGGATGCAAGATAGGGCCCTTAATCTCGCTCATTCTCTCTCATCTGCTTTACCCTCTTGTTCTACTTCTGTTATCACCCATTGGCAAACTCGCAGTACCCCCTCTCTCCCTCTCTCTCTCTCTCTCTGCCTCTCTCTCTGTCTCTGTCTCTGTCCGTCTCTGTCTCTCTCTCTCTCTCTCTCTCTCTCTCTCTCTCTCTCTCTCTCTCTCTCTCTCTCTCTCTCTCTCTCTCTGTCTCTCTCTCTCTCTCTCTCTCCCTCTCTCTCTATCTCTCTCTCTCTCTCTCTCTCTCTCTCTCTCTCTCTCTCTCTCTCTCTCTCTCTCTCTCTCTCTCTCTCTCTCTCTCTCTCTCTCGTTTAGATGATCCTTTCCTTATCTGCACTTCCTCCATTACTTCCATTCTTCCATTCAAGTATTTAATATCTCATTATTCGGTTTTATCTGCCCTGAACACTCTAATTTTCTCTTAAGCACTTCTAGCTTCTTACTCATCTAATCTCGCTCTATTTTTACCTCTCTAAGATCTGGGAGACAAATGTGTTTTTGGGTGTTTGTATGCGTTCATAATTTGATCCTCTCTCTCTCCAGACCTATACATCAACCTCCTTTTTCAAAACCTAAACAACCTACACACACACGCACACACACACACACACACACACACACACGCACACAGGCGGGCGTGCTGACGTGTGTCTGTCCTGTGTGTCCCTCAGGCGATGCGTCGGTGCGCTGCGAGCAGCTCGATCTCCTGCTCCAGTGGGGGGCGGAGTTTCGGCAGTCCTCGTTTCGCTCAGGGGAGGGGGAGAAAGTTCTGGAAGACCTGGTGGCCTTTGACGTCATCCTGGGGGACCTGAACTTTGACAACTGCTCTTCAGGTAGAAGCCAGCCAGAACACCCAGGCTCGTCACTGTATGATAGCATAACGATCGTTGTACAAAAGTTAGTTCCAAACAAGTGATTTGATTGGACGAGGCATTCTATGAGTGCTGATATACAACTGCACTGGAAAATTAGCACTATACATGTATTGTGTGCCTTGACAGGGGTTGCTAATAACCGTTAATTACATTGACAATCATAAGTGATTTATATTAACTCCTCAGAATCACAAATGCCACCAAAGAGATAATAAAAAATAAATAAAAAATAAATATACGTGATACAAAGCAGCTCAATAGAAGTAAATGTATTTTTTTTTCAAAGGCTTGTGTGTGTCTGTGTGTGTGTGTGTGTGTGTGTGTGTGTGTGTGTGTGTGTGCGTACGTGTGTTTGTGTCTTCCAGAGGACAAGTTGGAGCAGCAGCATGCCCTCTTCACTCAGTACAAGGACCCCTGTCGCCTGGGGCCTGGAGAGGACAAACCATGGGCCCTGGGTAAGTGTGATCAAGGCTTTACTGGAGGCTAAGCACGCGTTAACTGCGTTGACGCAACTCCTAAACCTCTAAATAGAGTTTATGCATCTTAAAAATTTGCTAGGGTGTTTGTTTTACCGACCGTAGTAAATTCAAAGTAGCGTGGCATTATCAATCAGTATTTAGGGTGTCTGTGACCAAACACATCGTCTCTTGCGGCAGCCGGGTTTGCGACAGAAATTAGTTCACTCTTATTAGCTAACTCTATCTGTCAAAGGTTGACTAGCCCGCTTTTCTTAGTTTCAAATGTTGTTTTGCAGTGGTGAGGCATTGATGCAGGAATCATGGAGATCACAGAGAGAGGAAGGAACAGAGTGAGGGCCAACTGAGAGAGGAGGAACATTGAGGGGAGAGACAGAGGGAGGACAAATGGAGAGAGAAGAGACAGAGAGGAGGAACATATAGAGAGACAGATGAAAGACGGTGAGAGGAGAGACAGAAAGAGTCTCTCCTCTTTTAGGCGGTTTATTCCAGGATGTAATACAGCGAGATACAGACTTAGGTTGAATAATCTATAATGGACGCAGATGAGGAGCAGTTTCGAGACGTGTTCCTTGGCTGTCGATCCCTCTTCTCACCGACCCAAAGGGTTGGGGCGAGTATTATATTAAAGAAAACGTGAAGGACAAGAGAACAGATGCACTCTCACCCTTGATAAGGTTTATGGCCCTGGCTAAGTCCCAGACGACCAGGTTGGTTCATCCTTGTTGAGACATAACAAATGGCGGAATGTTGGAAATAACACCTTGTATCAGTGTGAGAGGCACTGGCCTGTTCCTATAGACTAGATATGGGAGAAAAGCATCTTCAAAGTAGAGACAGAGAAGGGAAACAGAGAGAGGACAAACAGACGGACCTGAGCCACAATGTGTAAACTGCTGCTCCTCCTACAGTTTTTACAATATATAGACATATGTCACTTGATTGAAATATCTAAGCGATGTGATCTATAAGGCGTTGAGTTTAATAATTTTGTCAGGAGTCATGCTCCCCACCCATATACATTGCGAAATATTCAGACTTGTAATCTAGATGCAATTCTTAATTTCACAACTTGCACTACTGGTTGTTTGTCCTACATTCCACAAACGAATAAATGAATATTCTCAATATATCACTTACATTTACTTATAGGGCATTAAGGAGACACTTTTATCTAAAGCGACTTACAATAGTAAAGTTAATTTGTCGTAAGATAGAGAAAGAACAATATATCGCTGTCGGTACAATAAGGATGTTCATAGAACATAAGTGTTACAATGCTAGGTCAACCCATTCCCCTTATACAATAAAGATAGCGAGGCTAAGTACTAATTTGAAGTGACAAGATGTACAATAAACAATAAGTGCGTACTGCGTACACTGAATTTACCCAACACGAATATAATTGTTTTTACCGCTATGTCGTGGTCAGCCTTATAATGAGGTGATGCACCCACACTTCAACACAACAGACAGACCTGAGCCATTCCAGGGAGGATACGCAGACATGGAAAAAGGATTCCCCTTTCCCTCAGAACCGACAATACCAGTTCCGTCCCCCGCCCTAGTAGAAGCCTACTTCACGTCGGAGTGAGGTCCAAACATTGCATCATGGCTCTCTGGTCTATTTGGGACAGTGGACTGGATACTGCCCCCTGCAGTACAATCCTAACTTCTACACTTACCTTGATCAAAGAATTCTCCTCTTCTATACTAATACACACCTGAGTGAGATCACGCACACACACACAACACACTTCCTCCAGGTCATTAATATTGTGAAACAGCGTAATCATTTTAATCATAAGTGTTATCGAAACTAGTATTATTTAAAAATGTTGCACAAACAGCTGGATAAACGTACACGCCGAGACGGTGTACTGATGTACAGGGTAGAAGGGTTGACACAGAAAGGGCCAGAGTTGTAAGCTGCCCGTGGTTGTCTAAATCTGGATGGGCACCTACGTCGCAGAACCGAAATACACCCCCGTACTGTGTGGGCCCCACTGACGTCAGCCAAGATGGGGTTTGGGGTCTGGTAATGAGGTGTTTTGTAGGCCATTTATATTTATGGAACAGTGAACAAGCCTGTTCAAAGTATAGCTTTCAATCTGATGCATGAAGGACAGGAGGTATGAATGAAGGATGGAAGATACATAAATGTGACGGAAAGGAAAAAATGAGTTGCAGCATTATCGGGAACACACTATAACAACCAGTAAGACAGGGAAATGTCCGGGAAGGCAACTGGGAAATGTCTGCACTGTGAAATAAATAAAAACAAATAAAAAGAATCCTCTTGAATACATACGTTACATTATATATTGCATGACAGATAGAGATAGAGGCATCACCTTCCCCAGCCGTTTATCTGGTTCCCACTGCGCAATGTGTCGTCGGAGTGATGTATTTTCTGTGTCATTATTTGGCGTCAAATTTTGGTCCACTGAAGAAGGGGTTGTTTTGTTACGCCAGGCGACGTCTTTTTTCCGACGTCTACCAAACGTCTAATGTTGAAGTCCTTCGGACCTCTGAATTTTTTTTGCAGCGTCTGAAAAATGACGTGAACCGATCAGTAGTTATCTCTCTCCACACGCTCCCTCTCGCTCGCATGCTTTTGACCCATCCGGGAGCCAGTGAACACATGCACACTTGAACACTCCCCCTGTCCACATTTATTGGGTACCGGTCGGGATCCGAACCAGCCATCCTCTGGTTACAGGTCCAACTCCATAACCAGTAGACCACATGCCAGTGCAGTCACACACAAACACAAAGACACAGACACAGACACACACAGACACAGACACACACACGCAAACACACACAGTCGCACAGAGGAACACACAGACACACACACAAACAAAGAAGATATGCCTAGGCCAATTATTTACTGAACGTTTCCCACAAACTGCATTTCCAAATAAATAAACAGATAAATGTAAAAAATAAAAAAATAACTTCAAATAAATAAACCACGAAATGTAAAATAACAACAAAAAAACATGATGTACAAATATTACATCACGTATACATTTCCTGCACCTGTCATAGGCATCCAAATGACGTCCAAAAAATGTAACCGGTTCAAAGATTTTGTCTAAATTTGATATCACATTTGAACTATAAATAGCCCTTACACGGAGGTCGCACGGCCATCAACATTAGACTTCAGTAGACGTAAAAGAAAAAGGACGTTGCCTGGCGTTAAAAAACAACCCCTTCAGTGGACCGAAATTTGACGACCAATAATGATACAAAGACGACACTCCGACGACGCATTGCCAGCATCTGTCATAGGCGTCCAAATGACGTCCAAGAAATGTACCCAGTTCAAAGGGGAAATGTTGAACGACAATATGAAGTCCAAGTTGGGTCATGGTTTGAAAACCAAATAGTGGACCTAGTTTGGACATCAAATAGAAGTCCAGAATTGGTCATGGACCAACGGACCAGATATAGACATGATCTGCACGTCTCTCCAACGTCCATTGTTAGGTGGGTTAGCTTGTATTCTTAGTAATCTTGTCTGCAATAAATTCACTTTTTTCTCTTTTGCCGGATGGTAGGCAGCCAATCAGTTTCCCACAAGAGCTGTGATAATCATGGTGTATAGAATCAGAGTGCCTTCAGAGTATGCATCTCCTCTCCGATACCAGACAGAGAGAGAGAAGAGAGCATTTAAGAGACATTAGTCTGCTTCATGGCCTCGCACCCTCACCATCCACACAAATCATCGGCTGCTCCAAACACCTCGTTGTCGGTTGTAACACACCGATAGCTGTGGGGGATGTTTTTCATGGTTACATAACCTGAAACAAACGGTGAAATTCTTTCAGAGGTGGGCCGTGCTCAATTTTCATTGACGAGCCACAGAGATCTGCTTGTGCATTTGGTCCTTTAATATCACAAAGCCTTTGTTTTTACGTTCATACTTAATGGATTGGCTCAACTGATGACATTATTGTGCTGCGCAGGTACATTGCTGGATCAAAGCGGTCTCTACGACGAAGAGGCCAACTCACCCGAAAGTTTACAAAAGTAAGTGTGGTTTTGTCACAGAAAGGAAGTGCTCGACATAATTGGGAACACACACGCATCTAAAGGCACTTCAGCCCTATGCCTTTTACAAAGACACCCCTTTGTCTTTGTATGTGCGTACTGCATTTCATTGGGGCTGAAGTGAAAACGTCAACAATGATAATTGCTTGCATCCATTTGCAGTCTTTGCCTATCTGACTGATACCATCTCTCCCCCCCTTCAACCTTTCCCTCAATATGTGTATGGTGGTGCCTGCCCCCCCTCCCCTTTAGGGTGATGGAGAACGAGGAGGCCAGGAAGGAGTACCTGGTGTTCCCTCCTAGCAAGGCTCAGAGTCACGGAGGTGGCGGCGGGCAGAAGGGCCGCAAGATTCCCCTGAAGGGCAACGGAAGGCGCATCGACTACATCCTGTACAGCGATGAGGGCCTGCAGCCAGACTGGAAGCTGGTGAGTGCTGTCTCATGGGTGGAAAGGTCCTCACCTGATGCCTATTAAACCTTTACTGGATCAACCTGATTTTAGTCATGGCCCGCCGAATCCTGAAAGTCTCAAGAATAAATGTGCCCATCCACGATTCTCTCTAAGTAATTGTATTCTTAATCGCAGCTTTTGAAAATTCTCCAAATTATGCAGCTTTAACTGTAGCTACAACTCGAGCCACTAGAGGCTTGAACGTTAAAACATGCATAGTGCAGGTTTAGCCACCCATTCTTGCAATTGGTGATTTATGCTTCATCAAAGAATCTCCTACAATGCATGAATTTATTCAAAGCCTCGTCAAGCACAGGGAATTGCATTCATCATGTCGTTTTAGGACCCGTTTTAGCCCTTGGCTCTTTGCTGCTCTTTCCTTTGGACATGAGTGCAGAGCTAAACCCACAGACCAAACCCAGACATGAGGAGTGCAGTATGATCACTGCCAAGCCAAACTGTTATGCTTCACTTGCTCAATCAAATCCTAAACCATTGTCATTGAGCTGCCACCTTGTGGTGGAGTGTAGCTACTGTAAATGGTTGCGTCCTGCCACAAATCGTGTTTTTTTAGGTTCATTATTATTGATTATTATACATGTTTTTTGTTGAGAATATTATTTTGAAATTCAAAGCCTGCACATAATCTAAACTCATGTCATGTATTGAATTGATGTATTGAATCGCAGATGCAGCTGAGCTCATATGTGCAGCCTGATGATGCTCAAACTGAGTGTGTTGCTAACCGAAACCCATCCCATCTTCTTCCTGCCACAGGACATCGAGGAGTTCAGCTTTGTGACGCAGTTGGCCGGCATCACTGACCACCTTTCAGTGGCCGCGCGATTGGCCGTTTCAACCGGCGAGGAGGAGCCTTAGGGGGCCGTACATTCTCTTGCACTGCCATCGATACATGGAGGAAGAGACAAGAAGAGATACATGATGGAAGAGACAAGAAGAGGTGCATGATGGAAGAGACAAGAAGACCGAGGAGAGAAATTTGAATACAAATGAGCAATTGAAAGATGGCGGAGAAGCGAGAAGGCCCCGTGTCTATTGAGAAACGCCAGAGTGCTGGACGGATGGACGGGTTGACAAACTGATTAATGGAGTTACAGGCCTGGGTTAGGGGGGTTCACGTTAAGGGGAGAGGCAACAATGGAGGGATTTAAAAGAGAGAGTTTATGCCAGAAGGTAGATAAGCAGGGA
Source organism: Gadus morhua (assembly GCF_902167405.1). NCBI lineage: Eukaryota > Metazoa > Chordata > Actinopteri > Gadiformes > Gadidae > Gadus > Gadus morhua. The sequence goes on from NC_044056.1 coordinate 17,796,354, forward strand.
ATTTGTATTAATGGTGTGATGAACGTTTTTCATACCCAGACAACACATACTCATGGACACACACAAACACACTCACAGAGGGTTTGAAAAAATGTGACAGATAACATCTTCTGATGTCAACGACAAATGGTCACTATTTACGAATTTATTTACATTGAGTTAAGGCTTTACTGTCACACAAACTCTCTCTCTCTCTCTCTCTCTCTCTCTCTCTCTCTCTCTCTCTCTCTCTCTCTATCTCTATCTCTATCTCTATATATATATATATATATATATATATATATATATATATATATATATATATATATATATATCTGTCAGTCTCTCAATCACGCACACACACACACACACACATTCAGACACACACAAATCAACCTTGCATGGTCCATGCTGGATCTATACTATATGTCTGACCACTTTCTATGATTTTACCTCTGGAACTTTCTGATTCTCATATAATACAATGGATGACTAGAGAACACAAAGAGGATACTGAGATTGTCTTGTACAGCAACGGTAGGCCTATAGCTGTGGCCCGCACAATGAGAGGCATTGGCCACTACGCTATTTGACCTTTGTGCCGATTGGTTGGTGTTCGTCTCTTCAAGGTCATGGGTCAGTTTACCTGTCAGTTTTCACCTTACTTCTCCTGCCTTGGTCCCAGGAACCTCAACTAAAGTGTCTTTTTTCTAAAAGTCTTTCTAAAAAAACTTAAAAAAAAGATCAATCTAGAACAGTTTTTATGGTCACTGCGCCATTTTTGTAGAGAAGTACAAATGCCTGGTAATACTTTGTGGTTTATTATTTATACTTAATTGTATTGTATAAAGAGGTCAAATAAAACAATCCGCTTGACTGGAGAAAGATTGTTTTTGATACAATGCAAAGCTTGCAGACTGTTTTCAACCATTTTGTAACTGGTGGGAAGTGACAAGGCGAGAAGGACATTTGAACTAAATTAATTAGCTGATTCCTTGCTTGTGTTGGAATGGTGGTCATGACTGCATGACGAGAGCCTGGTGAGCAATCAAACAATACGACGGTTGTTTGAACTCAGAATTTATAGTCATTTATAGTAAAGATCTGCGTTTCCCCTGGAAATACAAGCCGACCCAATGGGACATTGCTGCATGTGGAATGCTAACCTCTGCCGATAACATTAACTAAACACACATAAGCAATATGTAAAAATACACACACACACATATATACACACAAAAACATGTAAATATACAGTATGTACCCTTACATCGCATACAATATACAGAAGGCTTGCATGTAGACGTGCACGCTCGCATGCACACACAAACATTCACATTCACATATTCGTGTTATTATATACATGTCAATAGTGCAACCCCAGCAGGCAAAGGACAGCTCTCTCTCTATTGCCTGTGTTTTGGACCACCGCCATTCCTGCTTGTTCTCAAACAGTAGAAAGAGCTACACACACACACACACACACCATCTTGAGTGTATGCACTGTGTGAGCAGATGGGGTTCTGTGATTTTCAATACCCCACCTGTACCCCTAACCCCTCCACATCTGTAGCAAGGCATTTATACTTTTTTAATTCCCAGTCCAAGGCCACCCTCACACACACACACACACACACACACACACACACATGGACACAACAGTACATAAAATACTCTGAGGATATCCACACACATTTTGAGCGATCTTGGGTAGAGTGGTGACGTGTGCTTAAGAGTTTATGCGTTATTATAATGATCTGTTCATTTTATCTTGTTTATCACCCTGTCCAAACTGCCAATCAGGACAAGGCAAAGCAATTGTGTATTCACTCCCTAAAAAAAACTAAACTATATCTCAGATGCTGTGTGATTGCCTCTGATTGCCAATGTTTACACTGCAGCCTTCGGCCTGTTTGCCTGTTTCTTGGCACTAGAAGGATGCATGCCTTTTGAGGGACTCTTTACACAAGACCAGATGTGTCACTTTTCAACTGCACATTCAACATCACTGTTTCACACTTTAAGTTATGGACAGTATCGTTTAAATCTGTATTGCAGATGTGTTATACAAGTGTGTATGTGCACTCGCGTGTGTGTATGCTGAATCCATGTCCACCTGAATATTTTTATTCTCGGTAACCTCAACTGGCTGCTTTGACTCTTCTTTTTTCTGTCTCTTCATGATTAGCTTTCTTAGATATTTTATGTCCCATGTTGTTGTTCTGATACTATGAGCATCAGAAGATACTAGAACGAAACTAGAAGGTTTATACTTGTGTTTATTTTTACTCATCATTGACTACATATTTAATTTGCTTTGTTTTGCTTTAGAATGCCCACTAACTGTTTAGCTTTCGCATTTCTACCAGGTGGGATTAAATGTCATGTGAATACACTATAGACCTATTATACAAAGGCTAATAAAATGTGCTCGGCTAGAATCCGGCAAAGTGGTGCCACAGTCACTCTGAGGATCCATCGATGGAGTCCATAATAACTGAATAGATGTGTTTGATTAGCCAATGTAGATCCGTCCATCTTGTCCATGATGCGTATACCCTGCATTTTCTTCTAGTGCTATAGGCTGCTGCTAGGCCAACGCACTTCACTAAACAAACCATTGTATTGTGGCTGTGGGGGGATGGGGGAACTGTCCAGTTAGTTTAGTAATATAATTTATATTTGTAACTGCAGCTATAATTGCAGTATTTTCACACTAATAGGTTTTTTCATGCTTTTATTTTATTTATTTGTAAGTGTTATCTGAGTATCTGAGCATTATGGGATATGGTGTAATAACATATGTCGTCCATCTTTAAGGTCAGGATGAAGTAGTCCCAATGTTATGAAGTGTGAAAGCTTGTTAATGCCCAACCACAGCTTGTTTATGTTTATAGATTTTCCCAAGTATTATTGAAGAAACATCTTGACCATCACCATACTGAGTTGGAAGCTGAATTTTGTGAGTGAGGTATTTGCCTCAGATTTGCAGGTTCCAATAAAGGCAGAGAACTGTAAGCCTGTGTTACTGTAATTATGCTTTGGGCCTCAGGTGATGTGTTACTTTGATTTCCTTTTCTGGGTTTTTATATATATATAAATAACATATATATATATGACATTCTCTGTTCGTTATTATTTTCTCTGATTTAAGTTACCCTTTTGTGTTTTGGGGTGCGTGTGTGTGTAGGGAGGGGGGGGGTCTTTGTAGGCTTACTCAAAGGCATGCTCTCCATTAAGAAACTGGGGAGAATAATGGCATTTCCCTCTGTAATGTGCAACTTTCTTCAGACATCTTATTTTCTTCTGCTTTTTAAAAAATGGAATTGATTTTCCCCTGTTTGAATCGGTGTCCGTGTGATTATTTGAGTTTCATTTATTTTATATGCGTCTCAGTGTCTGACAAATATTATTTCGGATAATACGTTTCTCTGAAGGAGTGTGCCTCTTGATGTTACCATGACAACATTGTAAGTGACTGTTGGTGCCAACATTTAGCACTGTCCTTTATATTGTGAGGACGCAGAAGGAAGATAGATAGATACCTCATCCCTGGGTTTTCACTGTATTTTTTTTGTGTGTGTGTGTGTGTGTGTGTGTGTGTGTGTGTGTGTGTGTGTGTGTGTGTGTGTGTGTGTGTGTGTGTGTGTGTGTGTGTGTGTGTGTGTGTGTGTGTGCATGTCGTGACTGTTCGTGTGTAGTGTACTTATCCCCTCTGCCACAGACTGACGAAGTAAAGGTCAAAATGAGCTATTGGACTCTCTCAAACTGCTCGCAGTTTAACAGTTCATTTAACTCCGGAAGAAAAAATGAAATACACAAATCGTTCTGAGGTGTCATGCTGCAGTTCTTCTGGCCTCGCATTTACTGTTGAGCGAGTTTCTGGCAGTCCGGGCACTAAGCAAAGGCAAGAAACATTAATGGTTTGTTGACATGCACGAGAGAATTAAGGAAACATACACCATACACAGAGATAGTGAGTGCTATTTTTTGGAAATTATAATAAGGGTATTATTATTTGTGTGTGTGTGTGTGTGTGTGTGTGTGTGTGTGTGTGTGTGTGTGTGTGTGTGTGTGTGTGGGGGGGGGGGGGGGGGGGGGTCAGGGAGCTAAGAAGTTGTGCTTCCCCTTCACTCTGCATCATGCGCAAAGGGGAATGCAAAAAGGGAAGAAGGTCATCCTAAAGTTTAAACCATGCTAACGTTACCACATCCCCAGGAATTCACATTATCTCCACTACTCTATTAAAGCATCACAAAATGGCGGAGCCTTGACAATACAAAGAAACATGATTATTTTTGCTGTACATGCTGCTTCTGCTGTACATGTATGCATGTAATGCATGTCGTTCAGGAACAGTGAGGGCTACGAACGAACCTACGTAAACCTGAGCCATTGCCTCAGCCTCTATCCTGATCCTGCCCTCTATTGCAGTATCTATCCACACGAGGGCGCCAGCGTGCAAAGAAACAACATTAACCCTACAATCACTGCTTATTTACATTCCACGATGGAAAAACAGAATGCACTAAATGAATGCATTATTTCGCCTAACATGCAAATGTAGAACGCAAGCTACTATCTGATCTAAGGCCCAACGGAGAACCGTTACCAGACTACGAGCGTTACATCACCATGACAGTCTGCATCGGCCAATAGGAGCACGCCTCAGTAGGAAAATACAATCGTCTTTTTGAAAAACAGTACGCCGGAGCATTCGTCCTCCCCCTTGCAGCTCGTAGTATCCTCCCGTAGCCATATGTAATTATCACCTTTCCCAAATCCACTTATTTCGGGGCGTTTGCGTCAACTACCCTTGTTTACCTTGTGTTAGAGTTCAGATTAAGCAACTGTGCGTAGTTGGTTCCGACGTGACTGTCCTGGACATCGTTTTATGTCTGGCCTCTTCGTCTTCGGTGGAGATAGTAACACGGTACAATGATCGAGCGACCAGAGACTGCGGTTCCGAGCATTGCTGTAAGTTGACTTTTCCACAATATTAAGACCCGTTCTGCATGGTTTATACACGCCAATGGTCGCATAGGCGATAGGCTTCTGACTGGTAACCTATCCCAGTTAGCTTGCTCGTAGCATGATTGAGAAGTAGCAATTTGACAAGGTAAGTTAGCATTTGAGGTCGTCTTTGGGAAGAAATGTTCAGGACTCGAGGCCTCAGCAGAGCATCTTTCTGAAGACATTCCGAGTATTCGAATGGCATTCAATATGCCATGCAAAGACCCTAGCTTTTGCGGGTTAACGATTTAGAATATTAATTGTTTTTTATTCCGTCTATATTTTCCGTCCGTTTATTCTATCACCATTCTCTATCGTTACTTTCGCATTAAACATCATCTCTATCCCAGCGTGTCTTCCTCCACGTTGGTTCTTCTTCCACCCTGCCCCGTACCCCTATCTTCTATGAATTCTCCCGTCGTTGGTCTGGTTCGAACCATAGGTTGTTAATAATAAACCACTCTGCTGATCATTTGAATTATCAAGGCCAGTCACGGCTGCTTCCACTTTGAAATAAAATGGGACAGTCGTGGACGGCAGGGAGATGGAGCAACGCGTGGTCCTTTTTAATGAGGCCTATTTTTGTGTGTGTGTGTGTGTGTGTGTGTGTGTGTGTGTGTGTGTGTGTGTGTGTGTGTGTGTGTGTGTGTGTGTGTGTGTGTGTGTGTGTGTGTGTGTGTGTGTGTGTGCGCGCATTGGAACCAACGATTTATTTTAAATGTATGGACAATCTGCGAGAAAACAAATGCAAAAACAAGGGGATATGAAAACCGAGGGACAGGAAGACCAAAGTCTGAAAGCTGCTCATTGGCATTCATCCACCTCTTCTTGTATTATTTTCTTTCTTTACTGCTTGCTTTGCTTGCCATTTAAACATTCCTACTGCCAGAATAATCCACTGCTTTTGCAGAGTTCAGTTCAGCTGCCCACAGAAAGCCATAGGGCTTCCTGAGTGCTATCGTATTGGCTGCACCTTATGTAATAGACCCATGCACCTTGTGTGTAGCTGCATGTGGGTGTATTAGATGCACAGGGGAAGTTCTTCAGGAAAGTACATCACTGCATGAATGTTTAAATCGTGTCCACTGCCACAGTAAGCAGTGTGCAACACGCCAATGACGGTCATAGGAAGTATTGATCGTGAGATTACTCTCTATTTGACTATGATGACTACAGAGATGACTCTGTTTGTCTGTTTCCGTCCTCTTTCTCCCAATCTCCTAACCTATCTCAAACGCGCCAGGTGTAAAATTCCATTAACAGAGTTTGCGTTTGTGTGCATGGATGTGTGTGTTCATTCTTTCCCAATTGCACCTTTTTGAACTTTCTGGAAACCTTAAAGAGGGTACACATTAACATTAACTAAAGACATCATTTTTCGTTTAAATGTTTAGCATATTTTTTAAATTCAGATCTCTTCGTGCTCTATGTACCCTTATTACATACAGCCACTACTATTGTTTTTAAGTTGAGCTCCAGTCACCTGTGTGTACAAGCCTAGTCATTATATTTTACTTACCACATAGGTTATAACTGCTGGATTTGGCCTGCTACTGGCCCAGTCATGCACACAACTTCTTCAGAGTTCAACATTGAGGCAGAGTAGACAGTTTGGCGACACCTCATAACTGGAGCCATCTGAGGACAAAGAACAAATCGTCAAAAAGCCTTGAGGGGGAAAAAGGATGAAAACCCTTTTAAACCAGAGAGGGATCTCCCCCGTTCTGGCAAAAGGGGTGATTCCAGACCGGCTGTGCAGTAATCAGAGGTGCTGCTGATATGGGCAGACAAAGACATGGCAATAGCCTAAGGACACATCACATTGGTAGACCAGTTTGATGCTGTTGCATGTTGAGGTCATCAGGGATGGGAATAAGCAGGGAGGGACTTCACCATACGTTATAGTGATGGGGTGTGTGTGTGTGTGTGTGTGGGGGGGGGTGAGAGACTGATAATATGTAGTCTGATAACTGGGGCAGCCAGTCTCTCGACATATGGGTTTACTTCACATCCGCCACCCGTCCATTTCTCCTTACTTTTATTTAAGGTGCAATCTTGTCGTCTTTAATTCACCTCTCAGAGGGACTTCCCCTCATCTCCACCTCTCAGAAGCCCCGCTGCCTCCCTCCTGATCCCACCCTGCTTTGCCTCCTCCCGTCGAAAGTTGTTAGCCCAGCTGCACTTCAAAGAGGCTCTGTTGCTGCAAGACAGAGAAATGCTATTGGCAAGCTTGTCAACATTTCACTGTGTACACGCATACAAACACAGTGTGTGTCTATGTCACTCTGATGTCCTTTGACAGTTGACTCTCACACACTGACTAAAAAACTGCGCCAGGTGTGAAATTCCATAAACAGAGTTTGCGTTTGTGTGCATGGATTTGTGTGTTCTTTCCCAATTGCATCCTGATTCTCGTCATATACTTGGATATATATGTGCAAGGACTACAGTCACTGCGCCTTGCGGTTTGTGTGACTCTTTGTGTGCTTGTTTTGTGATAGTGTGTTTGTTTTCCTTCAGCAGAGGAACCTGGAGGGCTACGTTGGCTTTGCAAACCTCCCCAACCAGGTCTACAGGAAATCTGTGAAAAGAGGCTTTGAGTTTACCCTCATGGTGGTCGGTGAGTGAAACAACCACACCTGGTTCTGTGTGTATGTGCCCTATAGCATCCTACTGGAATTGTGTGTGTTTGAATGGGATCATATCCTGTGTGTGGACGAGTTAATGCGCAGGGATGTTTGCTTGTGTGTCTGTCGTTGTCTGTCTTTTAGTGTCCCTATGTTGTTGTATATTTCCATCTACAGCTTTGCACACACAAAAACCCACCTGTGTCCACCTGTCTATGTGTGTGTTCTCATATCTCAGCGCAGGTGGGTCTTCAAATAGGTTTATGGGAAGCCGAGGCATGCTCGGTATCCGGTACTCTCTCTGGCTCGCAACACTGCACCCATTAAAAGAAATCTGGCCTTTTCTTAATTTCCCTTGGTGTGAGTCGTTTTTTGGATGCCTACAAAAAATACAGTCACAAGCGGACAGAAAACCAATAGTCTTTTACTTATTGGGTCTTTATCAAAACTACGAAGGCCACATGGCAGCGTAGTAGCAATGGAAAAGTTGTCTTTAGGCCGAGAACAGGAACAAACTGCTGCGAACAGAGGTTGGGGACTGAAAACTGGACTGTGGAGGAAAAACGTAGACGTGAGGTGGAGGAAGAGATGTGTATGGTTAGACACACACACACACACACACACACACACACACACACACACACACACACACACACACACACACACACACACACACACACACACACACACACACACACACACACACACACACACACACACACACACAAACAACCAGGCTGGTACCCACACACTAATTAACGCATACACACTTGCACACACGGATCAGTGACTGAGGCAGAAACGACAGGGGCATTGCATTGACTTATTGAACCATGTGTGCTGTCCCCCAGTAATGAACACTGCACAACACAGATAAACAGAATGGCTTTTCCCTTTAGTTGAACTTGGGGAAATGTAAAGTACCAATATTCATACCAGGGTTTTTTCTGATACATACGGTTGTGACATCGGATTATTAATAATTGTTCTTGTGCACACCAATGTCACAGACTAATGGCATACCAAACCTTGACCAAAACAGCCATCCTTAACCTGATACCAAGCCTAAGCTAAACAATGTTGGCAATATGCCTACACTTCACAATCCTTAATCCAATGTCTCAACTTTAGTTAAGACCTAACTCACTATTGGAGGAGGGTAATTACATTTATACAAAACCTACATTCCAGTACCCTATGTGTTCTATTAATGTTTGTTAAAAAAAAGAAGTTATATTGTTGCAACTGATGCTAATTCAGGAAGAAGGGTAAGTGTGAGTGTGGAGGTTGGCGGAGGGGGAGGGGATGCACTAAAGCTTTCCAGCTGACTAGATCCTGTTTGTAGGCCCTGCTCCACATGTAGTCATCGCTCTCCTTTCTCCCTCTCTTTTCTCTCATTCAATTGGCTCCCTGCCCGGCATTATACTGGGTTCAGCACGCAGCAACAGATGCTCTGGCTTCCCATGGTTCATTGAAACCGGGAGAAGACTGAAGGGAAGGACCTCTGATCCTCTATCAATAGCACCCATGTTGGTGTAACCTGCTGCCCCCTCATGATCATTGCTTTTAAACTCTGTTTCCATTGTAATGACTTGATGTAGACACTCTGTCATGACGTGCATAAGTAGCCCGTCCCATGTGGGATGAGGAATCAGTAAAGAAACAACTAGTCACTTCACACATACTCATGCACTCAACAAATCGTTTTACTGTCGGCTTGTGAAATGCTGCTTGGGATAAATCAAGTTCTGCTTTTTCTGAAAATCAAAGGCAGCACACAAATGTTAACAGTTTATATTCTTAATCCATCTTTTTCAAACCCAGGGAGGGATAAAAAAAATTTGTGCCTTTCAGCATTTTTGAAGCTAATAAAGTATGGCAAGAAAATAATTAATAATAATTTGATAAGAGTTACGCCAAAGAAGACGGAGATACAGATTTTGTCTCTGAATTGTGATGCAGTGATCTGTGGCTGTGCTTCAATTTCCTTTAATCAGCCCTGCCATATATCTTGCAGGGTTGAGCTTGTTAAAGGGGTGCCATGTCAAGCTCGGGGTGAATGTGTAGCTTTGGAGACTGGGCGATGTGTCTATCTGAGGGTATGTGTGTTCGGACATCCCGCGTCAGCGCAGTGTTGCCCGTCTTGGCCGACGGCGTCGCGTCCTGCTGAAGTGTCGGGTTCACAGGCGGGACCCAGTGGGGATGTTTCCGTCTGTCTGTCACTCCCTTGGATGGAACGCTCAGGAATGCCACCACAATTTTGTCGCCCCATCCCACCTCCCTCTCTCCCTAGCTCTTTCTCTCTTTCTCTAGCCTCACTCTCCCTGCCTTTCCTTGCCTATCATTTTTTTCCCCCCCGATACGTCACTCTCAATCTTTTCCATCTTTATATCCCAATTTCTTTCCTCTCTCTCTCTCTCTCCCCCCCCCCCCCCCTTCCTCCGTGGGCCTGTCAGGGAGAGGAAACGCTTGCTTCCTGAGGCTATGGCTCCAGCTGGCAGCTTGAATAGGAACTCCTGGAAAGAGCGGAGAGATCCAGCGCCAGAGCATGGAGAACAACAGTGTTGCCCTATAGCAGCCCATGGTCTCACTGGTCCAAGGATGCTGTGTGGGGGACCCCATTTCCCACCGGCATGTGGCGGCCATCATCAACAGGCGGCTTTGAGTGTGCGCTGTGTGTTGTTATAAACCAAGGCACCGCTTGGCACCTTCACAGCACACTTCACTGCAGCCATCCCGTAGGGTACATGCCTGATTTGTGTTCTGTTTGGAACATATCATTGTAATAAGTTGATCCAAAAGCTATCGCTAGTTTTAAAAGGTCTCCGATAGCCATCAGAAAACTGTGAAAGATGGCTCCAGAGGATGTGACTCAGTTTAATTTTCATTTAAATTCACATGGGCGAATTAATGGTAGGGATAGGTTCACTATGGATGACTGAGAGAACCTGATGGTACTCTGTGAACTTAACACCCTTCCCTGGACCAATGCCCAAGAGCCTCGACCAATGACTATTATGAGCGCAGTGTTTATCTATGGTTTGTATTATTGAAACTGCTGCTTGCATTCCACTGGTCTGGCAGGAGTTTTAGTGTGTGTGTGTGTGTGTGTGTGTGTGTGTGTGTGTGTGTGTGTGTGTGTGTGTGTGTGTGTGTGTGTGTGTGTGTGTGTGTGTGTGTGTGTGTGTGTGTGTGTGTGTGTGTGTGTGTGTGTGTGTGTGTGTGATCAGTCCGTTTGACAAGCTTAAGAATAACTGCGGGTGTTGCCTTCTTAATCCGTAGACACAGACATCTTGCTTATCCTGTCATTCACTCTGTTTCTCTCGCAGCCTCTTATCTACCAATCTTTTCTAATGACTTACTCTCAGGCATCTTTACTTAAACACGTGAACTCAGACTTCTGTCTGAGTCAACAGACGCCCAATAACCCACTAATGTGTCCCGCTAGAGGCGCTCAGGGTACCTCTCTTTCGTCTGTAGGAGCCTTAGGATTTATGGCTTACCTTTTGTCTCTATTATGGGGGGAGAGTGGGATGGGGAGAGAGGCTGTTTGCACCGTACTGGAGTCAGTTCATAAACCTGGCCCACCATGAATGCATATATCCCCTGGCCTCAAAGGCACAGCAGGGTTAAGGGGTGGGGCGGCTCTGTTCGGATCAGCTGCAGGCATCTCTGTCTACGTCACTGTCTCTAAAAGTCTTTTTATAGAAGTTATTCCGCTTCTGCTTCGCACTTCATCTCTATCGCTCTCTGGGTCAACCAATCAGACTGGCCAGTGACATACATTACATTCTGAGGCGTGTATTTGAGAGTGTGTGTGGACCTGTGGATGCAGATCCTTATCTGGGTCGAGGCCATGACCTTTGCTCTCCCTAGTTGCAGAGGATTTTGGCCAGGCAGGATGGCCACAACAATATGGTCTGCAACCAAATGCTCACACACAATACACATTTGCAGCAGTCAGTGTGTTTGTGTGCGATGGCCCCACCAGGATGTTGGGGGTCGGGTGGGGGGGGGGGCAGCTGTAGCCTGAGCACTCAATCTGAACATTAGCGCTAAACAGGAAGATCGGGGAGGGAATGCTAGGAATCTCTCCAACTCCAACAATTTGTTTATTTACCCCCTGTTTGTCCTTCTTAAACTGAGGCATTTTTTATATTCAAACTGTTTTCCCCTATATTATTTCAATCTTTCTATCAGTTGATGATTCATATAAACGATTACTCTGAGTCCAAGTTAAAGAGTAACTGATATAAGATTCTTGATCTTTCTTTCTGGAGACAGCGTGTGCAGTGTGATTAGAGATGTGAGCTCACTCTGTTCCAACCGTGAGCGGTGCCAGAACCAGTGGTGGTCAGTTAACCCCCCAAACTCATCCTTTGGCGTTTGTGTGCAAAGGAAGGCCATCATTACTGGACTACTGCCTCGCTGCTGCGAAGCCTGAAGACTATCCTCCAACCACTGACACGGCCTTATTTGTAGAGCTGAAATGACTAACAAGAGAGTTTGAGAGAGAGAGGGGTGGGGAGAGAGGGGTTTGGCATCAGAGAGTAGGAGATGGAACACTGAATCTTTGGGCTCCCTGGTCGAGGAGTAGGCATGTGCAAATGCTGCCTATACGGCAGGCTTTGGGTTTAAATCCTGAGCTGTGGTCCCGTGTCACTTTAAAACAGCAATCCTAGACAATAAGGTAGCTAGGTGCTAATGAAAATGTCAGCAAAAATTGAGATTTTTAATGTTGGCACAGATTTCGTCACAGATGTCACCAGACTCACCACACAGATACCATTATTCCGCTGAGCAGAGGGGAAGCTAATTGAGTTGGCAGAGCCTCAGGGGAGCGAGAGTGAGGGACGAAGAGAGAGGCTCTATTTATAATTTGTTAGCATAGATGTAGAGGTTGCCAATGACTGTAGGTGGTCCGCAGAGATTGCATAACAATTTAGTGTATTCTCATGTGTGCATTGTTCACAATATCGCGTCCATCCTTTGGAAAAAAATGAGTCAACATTTTATAAGATTTTCTTTAATTGTTGTAAAATGCAGCAATTACATAAGTAAAGTAATATAAATATCTGTGCAAAAAGGTCTTATTGGACAGATAGAGGACTGTTGGATCAGATTAACTTTTTCAATTAGAAGTGTCTAATTAAAAAGATAATCTGATCTAACTGTCCTCTGCAATCCTGGCCACTATTGGCTGGTTCTGCTGCTGGTTTAGCTGCAGTCGCGCCATCACTCTAACTGACACATTCAAGGCAAAAGCTAACGGGAGAGGAATGACCCACGTGTGTTCAGGAGCAACGGCATCTTGGCATATCTGCACTTTCACACAGGCCAAAGAAATGGGACTGCCGCCGAAGCTAAACGTTATCCATACACTGACACCTCACTGTGATGATGACATAACCCTCCCTTTCTTGCAGAACCGGGGGGGGGGGCTTTCCAATTTACCCAAGGTTAAGCCGAGTTGGTATTTGGTCATCATTTAGGTGTGTGTGTGTGTGTAGCTGTGTGACTGTGTCCATCTCTGTTTGCACTCGTAAGACTGTCTCACTCCAAATATTCGACCAGTCATCATGCCTACATCTGCACCTCACATCAGTGGTGGTGAAGACTGGCAGAGACTGGAATCCACAGTAGGGATTGTGGGTCCATGGAAAATTGCCACATGTCGATGTAGATTACGCTGATGAATCCCCCCCCACTTAAATAACAGATGACAGTCCGTAATTATTTTGTAAGTAGCTATACGTCTGTTTATTATTAACAATCATGCAGTAATTTTTTTTATTTTATAAGTGTGACACAAGGTTTTCTTATTGAAGTAGAGCTTTCAGTCATGCAGAGCTTGGAGAAGAAGCTACACCAGAAAGAAACCCAACCTTACCAAAACACTGCTTTGGAATTTTTCAGCAGATCCCTAATCAATCCACGAGACACTGGAATAACGTATGACCCCATTTTGACTTGGAGGGACTCCAAGCCTCACATTTAACATTGCGCACAAAAATCTTGCAGCTTGGCAAGGCTGGAGTAGGAATCCATCTTTTAAGCTCATCCAGAAAACGGTTTGATGTCCACTCCATGAAATGACTCCTTTTCTAATGCATGCGCTGCATCTGTTTTGCATTATTGGTACAGAGAACATTTTATTCTCTCCGCACAATATGGATGGACCGTTGTAAAAAAGTTTTATATCATCATGTGTCAGAAAGGTTTGATGTTATAATCTGTCAACCCAGAATAACCTTGGTCATCCCAACTCACATTGAGGGGATGCAGTTTGTGCAGACCTTTTCTCAGTTTAGGGTTCTTGGCATCGGTTGACGGAAGGATGTAATTATAAGTGAGTTAAGTTATCCCTAACCCCTCAACCAATGAATGTAAGCTTGGTATTCTTGACTGCAGTTTTTGACGAGGCAATGTTGTGCATATGTCACGCTGCTGTTTTGCACTTGGATTCCAAATGCTCTTACCCCAAGCGTGATTATGGAGAACCACTTGTGGGTATAGAGAGAAAGAGAGACATTATATGGTAACTGAGGACATTCTTTCAAAAATGGTAAAAGGCGGTGTACAAAGAGGAAGGCAGGAGTGGATGAGAGGGAGACGGAGATAGGAAAGCGCAGAGGAAATGTTTTATGCACTCCATCTGAGAGCTTTTCTTGCTGGCAGACGAACTCCTGACCTTTACCCCCCACATACAATGAATCTACTTTAGTTCCTCTGCTCTAACCCTGTCCCTCCAGGCCCTGTGTGAGTCTTTGTGCGTGTGCGTTATGACTGTTAGATAAATGTGTCACTCTTGTAGTGGTGTGTCCTTGTCTGCTTGCTGATGTGGTTCAAAGTATGAGCATATTATTACCATGTTTAGTTCCCACAGTCAAGCAATGTTTAATTGCACTTGTTTACAATCTTTGTGTGTGTGTGTGTGCGCGTGTGCGTGTGTGCGTGCGTGCGTTCGTGCATACGCTTATCCTTGCAAATTCTGCTTTGTTCCCAGGCGAGTCCGGATTGGGGAAATCTACGCTCATAAACTCTCTCTTCCTGACCGACCTGTACTCCAAGGACTATCCCGGGCCATCCCAGCGCATCAAGAAGACCGTCCAGGTGAGAGGCCAACGAGCCGTCTTTGCAACGTGACTACCACTTCCCAAACTGACACAATGTTGGTCCTTTTGTAGCCTGTCCCACTCACAGCCCCGTGAAGGGAACATTGAAGATTAGTGACAGACGAGGAAATAAAGTGATGAGATAATAATCAAACTGCTTTAAACGATCAAGCGTTATTATAGCTTGAACTAATGAGGGCAGAGGTAGGTTGCAGCAAAAAGTTAAAATGCAACTGCTAAGTGTAGTTGTAAAAATGTGTTTATAAAAGAGACTTTATTACCACACAGCCAAGGCCGTTCTGGGCGACACACAGGTATATACGCATCGGTAAAGTAGGGAAATACCATGGCGGTCTTCCTCAAGTGTTAATGGGCTATGACGGTGGTAGGAGAGAAGCTGTAATGGAACAGGGTTTTTTCTGTTCATTTTAACTCAAAAAATGTATTCTCCCCGCTGCACAGCGAGGCCTGTGCTGCTTGTTGTGGATCAAAGTTGGAGACAGAGCAATTTCTGTGTTGGTTTTGGTGTAATTCCTTGCAAGGCTCTCCTAGGGTACCCCAAAAACCAGCCCCATGTTGTTAAATGGTTGGCCCTCTTCCTGACAATCTCTTACTCATTGCTCTCTCTCTACAATTTTGTGTCTTTAAATTCATCAAAATCAACAATATAGCAAAACACATGACAAGGGCGGGGCAATCGGCTACCTTCCAATCATGACCTGTTCTCTAAGTGAAATATACAAAAAAGGTGGAGCCTCATATTTCCTATTGGGTTAAGGTTATACAAAATCAAACTGCCTGCACCCTCTCTAGATTGGACAGTTGGCGGGCTGTGATACCTGGTTGTGATTGGCACACAAACCAGTTGGTCTGTGGGGCATCTGCTGTTTCACTGATATGTCGAAGAAGGCCATTTAATGCTAATCCCAAATGCTTCCTGACCAACTCCTCAGGGAGCGAAAGAGGTCGGGCAAGGAGGGGGAGGGATAGGATGGAGGTGAAACCATCGTGACTGTTAGATCAAGAACAGTGGGGCGTCGGGGACAAATGTTTGTCAGGAATCGGGATAACAACAGGAAGAAGACAAAACCTATTTACTGAACAACTAACAGTGGGGGTTAGTGAAAGGGATATGGCTGGGAGGTGGATGAAGTCAGCACGGAGTGAAACCATATTAACTGTTTAAGAATGAATATATTATTCTTCATTATCCTATTTGAAGGATTTTTTTTTCATTCTTTAACTGCCTCATTCAATGAGGTTAAAGGTGTACTAGGTAGGATTGAGTGGCATCTAGCGATGAGGTTGCAGATTGCAACCTCACCAACTGTGGCCTGTAAGGTGCCAGTAGGTACTTCCCAAATGAACACGTCATTGGATTTACTGCATCGTGAAGCAAAGTGTCTAGTTAGGTAGTTCCTAATTAATGAAATCTTTTTAGTTTATTAGTCTCTAAAACTATAGGTCATAGCCTACCAGTAAGATATTGATTCTTCTCATTTTGGGAGCGTTTTATCATGGCCGATGTTGGCTACTTCATGCATATAAAGTAGCCAACATTGGCCATAAAACGCTCTCAAAATGATCATCTTCTAGAACGATGTGGCCGTTTTGGGCTCCTGTAGAAAGATGGCGCTCAAACAGGGCGTCTCCATGGAAGAGGACTACCTCCCTATGTAGATATAAAGGGCTCATTCACATTCAAAACACCATTCGTATTTTCAGGGGTTTATACACTTACTAAAGCGTAATTATGAAAACATATATATAGATAGATAGATGCCACTAAATCGACAAGCTTAAAAGTGAGCAGCACCTATCATCAGTCCTGAGTCCTGAGTCCTGACCCCTGAGTCCCCTCAAATTCTCTGCAGTTTTAAAAATGGTGCACATTGTTTCTTGGAGCCGTATCCATTCCAGCTGTTCTACACGACGCTGTTGCTTGATATATTGAAAATAAGTCTCTCTCTTCTACACAAGCGTCTCTCATCTTCCAGCCACCAGGGTTGCAAATATTACATACTATTTTGTCAGGGTTGGATTGTGCCATTTGATGCTGACCCATAACTATGTTGATTAGGTTTCTGGTGGATCGGGGGGTTCCACTCACTCCCTCTCTCTTCTACCGTCTCTCACTACCGTTCTCGGGCCCTGTGGCCGAGAACTATTTAATCCTTTTATGGTCATGACCCTCAGAAGAGTGCGGGGGTGGGGGGGTCACATCTGGAAGAGCAGCAGCAGCAGCCGGGGGAGGAGGGGTTGAAGGAGGAGAAGGCAGCAAGGGAGAGAGAGCAAGGAATGGCCATGCTTTGGAGGAAAGTGTTTTTGGTGTTACGGGCAGGGGGGTTTTAGAGGCGACAGAGGGTGGGGAGGTAACGAGGTGTCTAGCTGTAGGCTGCAGGCGGGGGTGCAGGGGGAGTGTGCATTAGATTGTGTTCAAGGTTAAAGAGGTGATTGGGATTCAGGAGGTGATCCAGTGTGTTCTCTTGAGTCAGTCTTGTGTAGTTGGCATTTTATTTTGGCTAATCACTGTAATGTTTTGGAGATGGCTCTGGTAACGAGGAAACAATTTCAAGGTGTGAGAAAAAGTGTGGAAAAAAGGACGAGGATGTGAGCACATGATATAGGATAGTGGAAAAATCGATGTTTTATATTCATATTATCCATGTTATGTGGAGGTTCGGGCTATACTGAGGCGGAGAGAGAGAGAGGGGGGCTGGGAAAGGGCTGGGGGTGCCATCAGGGCCCCTTGGGGCCTGAGGGGGTCAGTAGCAGAGCAAGAATGTTCTCATGAAACGTAACACTATTCCCACATGCATTCAAACTCAAGAATCCCCAAATCAAGGAATCGCTCCCTTTTTTACCTGACAAAAACAAACCACTTCATGGATCTGTGCATATACACGGCCCCGCTCCATATATTTGTAGAAAGCAACAAATTACAAAGCGGTCTCTTTTTTTACCGATGGACCCTAGTCATCTACGCACATTGCCTCAACCCGATCTCCTCAAAAGTCTCCTTCCTCAAAAGTCATTTTGAGGAAGGGGTCATTTTAACAGTTTCTCCTGGCCCCCTGGCAGGGGTAAGACGTGATGGACTAATAAAATACTGCTTGTATGTTGACTACAGTTCAGTGTCAGTAGTATCTCTGTGCAAATTGCATAATTCTGCACGATAATGAAAGCACATTTAGTTGTGTATCTGTTTATCTTTTGGTGTGAGTGTAATGCTGAGAAGACTGGTGATCACGTGTGTACGTAAATGTGGAATCCTCAGTTATTATTACTTGTGTCAAGGAGATTGTGCACCGACTGCACATCCCTGTAGGCAGGGGCTGAGTGTGAGGAAAAGACGTGAGGTCAGAGTATTTTTATTCCAGAAAGATCTATTCAGCTCGGTCGCGCTGCAACATTCTCCACAGCTTGGATTTCGTTTAAATGATGGTGTGGAGGCTCAAGACATTTTTGAGGTTTTCACTCTATCGGTTTCTTTTCTCGGAACGCCTTTTTAAACGGCAGATGTATTGTCGGTTTTCAGCATTCCGATTTACATGTTGTCATTGCGCACACGCACACATCTCAGAGTATCTTGCCTGTCTGCGGTGCTGAATATACTGTCTTCGCTGTGAAACAAAGTGAAAAATTGACTATTTAAGGTTCTTTCGAAGTTCAAAAATGTCTGGGTGTTTTTTTTTTTTTGACCAAGAGGCCTGGAGTTTGAGTGAACCTATAAAAACAAGCCGGTCCTGTGAAAGTATGCAGGGGAAAACAGCGACGGGAAATGGCAGCAGGGCTGGCTTCAGGAAATGACAACTCTGTCTCTGTGACTTGGGACGAGCGAGGAGTCGGCGTGTGATTGTGTGTTGTTGACAAAGCCTGATGCATTGTGGCGAATTTGTTGTTTTTGTCTGTATTTGTTGCATTTTCAGGTGTCATTGTATAGGCGTGTAGAATAATTATCGATTATTTAAGATATTGCTGCATCAAATATCGCTTAACAAACTCAAGTACATTAGTACACTTTGTCTACCTTTTTACGGGGAACTATCTTGGCTTTATTCAAGTATATATGAACACGGCTTCACAGCATCATTCCAAGAAGGTGGAAGCAGATACGAAGCCGTACGAATGTTCGCGTTCTTCATGAGTCTTCCCAGTGACGTAATGGCACTCGAGTGGTTTAATAGAATGGGTGTCCATCCATGCATCAATCTTTCTACGTAGATGGCGTGGACTCTGGATGGATAAAGAGATGACGAGAGGCCGATATATCGGCAGCCAGCCATAGATAGGACACGTGCTGCCCGTCGCAGAGCACCTCCCACGCATCAGCATTCTGTGAAAGCCTCTCACCAACACTAACAATGCTCGCTGTGTTTTTGGACGAGCTCTCCGAACCTGTTGATATTTCCCCAGCTCTAAGTGGGAGGTCTGAGTACCATGCATGGTAATCACGTGTGTGTGTGTGTGTGTGTGTGTGTGTGTGTGTGTGTGTGTGTGTGTGTGTGTGTGTGTGTGTGTGTGTGTGTGTGTGTGTGTGTGTGTGTGTGTGTGTGTGTGTGTGTGTGTGTGTGTGTGTTCACAGGTGGAACAATCCAAAGTGCTGATAAAGGAAGGCGGTGTCCAGCTCACACTCACTATTGTAGACACACCAGGGTTCGGAGATGCTGTGGACAACAGCAATTGGTGAGATGATGCATAGAAGGAGGAATGGATACAATGCGTATTATGGATGAGCGACAAAGTACATCATTAGTCTTTATTTTTGATGGTCTTTTCATAATGATGTACCATCTGTGTCATCATTTACCATCAGTTCTCCCCTCCCTTCTGATGATTGCCATGCATAATAGTCTTGGTTTTCCCTTCCATCGTGCAGCTGGCAGCCGGTCATCAACTACATCGACAGCAAGTGTGAGGACTTCCTCAATGCAGAGTCCAGGGTGAACCGCAGACTGATGCCAGACAACCGGGTGCACTGCTGCCTCTACTTCATTGCCCCCTCCGGTCACGGGTACGTAACGTCTGGATGAAGCAGAGAACACGCACGGTTGTAGGAATGTTGCTTAGGGCACACACAAAAAAAATGCTACTGTTTTTCTAGGTAGAGAGCAGAAAATCTCTTGCTGTTTCACTCTTCATCAAGGACATCATATACATAACCTATTCACTAAATCAATTAGTGTATCTGTTAAGAGATTATAAACCTTGTGTCTTCATGATTGTGAATGTGAATTGGTCCACAGTGTTTTCAATCAGGCTTGGTCTGTCGAGTAATTTATAACTAATACAACCCGAGCATAAATCCTATTGGTACACGTGTGTCAAACCAGTGGCACGAAGACTTCTTCAACTTTCTCTGCCAGAACTGCTTCTCCTTCGCTCCCCCATCTGTTGTATATATTTATGTACTCCTGTACCGCGATTCTCATGTTAAAACCACAAAGAAAACAAGCCCTTTAAAGTTCATCTGCCCCAGTACATTAAAGGGTTAGGGCCGGTGCTAGATTTATTATGTGTTGGGATGTCAAGTTTCTGGCCTTTACAAAAAGAAGAGTTTGATTAATTGAAATATTTAGTGTTTTTTTTCCCCGAGATGCATAGCGATCGAATAACGGTAGTCCGCCTTCGGAACTGCAGCACATGGCCTGCAGGCATCAGACAATATAAATAACAAATGTCATGCAACCGGAGATACAGGAGCCCAACACTAGTGTGGGCCTCAGTGGAGGAACGTGTGTGCATGGAGGATGCTCACAAATGATGCTGGACTCTGTCTGTTAGGAGCTAGGGCTGGGCCTGGGCCTCGTGTTACCTAGCCAAACGCTGAGCTACCGACGGAGACCTTATTAGTCATTCTTCCAAACCTGGGATAGCATGTGGGACCCAATAGGAAAAAGCACGTGGCTGTGTCGGGACAGACACAGCAATATACACATTTACCCATCCAAAAATCGACTTTAGGTCCGAAAGCGCGCAAAATAATTAGGCACCACTACGTTTGCACTCTGTGGGCTTCACTCTGTTTAAACAATGTGATTTATTTAAATTTTTTGGGTCGAGGATATTCTTATGATCTACCAGTGGGCTGCCTAAATGAATCAAATGTTATTCAGTACTGAAGCAGCATTTTAACTTGGGCCTAGGGTGGTTCCTTATGTTGTTCCACGTCTATTTGCGGAACACATGATTACACATCAAAGCATTTGTATTGCGCATCCATGTCCATGTGTGTGCGTGCGCATTGGTTGTGTGCATACGCCATAGATGAGCGGGTAGCCAACGAAAGTAGTTGACCCACAAAGATGACATAACGCCCACAGTCTTGCTCATGCTCTATCGACTTCTTCTCAGCACCATCTAACCATCGACATGTTCCAAAATGGAGCAGCAGGGAACCCACCCACAAATGAATACAGCCCCTACGTGGTACAGCCACTTGCCTCTGTCAGCCCTGTGCAATCATTCACTCAACATTCAAACGTTGAGATTTCTGTTGTGGCTGATATGTTGCCAACAACAGCTCACTTATTGAGCAATAGCTTTTTTTCTATACCCCAGTCACGATGTTGTGACAGATATACTTGTGACTTAGGATATTACTTCCTATTATTTTGCAGAGGCATTTTAACATTTACTGTGATGTCTGAACTGTGTTTTGGCTACATCTGAAAATCCAGACAGAAGAAACACGGGAGTAAAAGGAAGCGAGTAGAATCCAAATGGGTTTGGATAATTGACAGCTTACCTGAGCAGACACGTCGGGCACGGAGCGACATTCTCTGTCAAAATGCAGTTGACCCTGGCCTATTGAGAACCACCATTTCACCAGCTGTCATTTGCTGTGTGACCATTCAAACATCTCCTCCTGCTTCCCCCAGTCCTCATTCTCTACTGCGCTTAGACACCCAGGCTCTCGTTTATCTAGCTAGGGACACGTCCCAGACACGCTCATAAAAATGCTGTATACATATTGCACACCTGTCCAGATCATCCTCATTGTTTTCTTAAAGAATAAACTTTGCGTGGACCTCGGTCCTTTTTTTTTTTAAATGCACACGCATTCTTCCTTCTTACCTCACCTTGCATAACCCCTCCTTGACCAGGGAACAGCTGTTGTG
Source organism: Gadus morhua (assembly GCF_902167405.1). NCBI lineage: Eukaryota > Metazoa > Chordata > Actinopteri > Gadiformes > Gadidae > Gadus > Gadus morhua. Next base: position 17,818,209 of record NC_044056.1, read on the forward strand.
TTGCTGGTATGGGCTGGCAGGTTGTTGTGTGTCATTTAGAATTCCTGACATAAGTTATGCTCCTTTTTTACTCCCCCACAACTCCCCCCACACTCTTTACCCTACTTCCACTCCCTCACTCCCTCACTCCCTCACTCACTCACTCACTCACTCACTCACTCACTCACTCACTCACTCACTCACTCACTCACTCACTCACTCACTCACTCACTCACTCACTCACTCACTCACTCACTCACTCACTCACTCACTCACTCACTCACTCACTCACTCACTTGTGTAGGCCATGTTGTATGCATAGTACATGCACCATCTTAAGCCCTGCATAAATATGCACACAAACATTTATAGCCTTTTCAAATATTTAACATCAAATAAAATATTGTTTTGGTTTGAGACTAACCGCATCCTCCCCCACATCCCCAGTTACACACCAGCCCATCTCAGTGTCACGAATAGGCCCACTGTCTCTGAAGCCCACAAAACAAAGGACTGTGCCCATTGTCCCCTGCTCGCTCATATGGCAGGGAGAGGGAGACATGGGGATGGTGAACGAGGAAGGACCACTGCTGAAACACAATCCCACATAAGATGACCTAATGATCTTGGGGAAGAGCTACAGATGGAGACCAAATCTGTCACACTGAGTCATGTTGCTTTTGTAGTTCCCATTGTCCCCTTGCTAGTGTGGTGGTCACATACAGCGTTTTCGCTGGTCTGAGGGCCCTCTTCTGGCGAGTGTGTGAATTGCACCTGTCCCAGATGTTAATGCCATGAGTTCCGAGTTCAAAGGCTCCCCATAAGGTCCTGGTTAGGCTGTCGAGACGGTGTTTCCTTTTGGGTTGTATTTGTTTTAAGCGCTAATCCACCTCCCGCTTGGTCGGTGCCAGGGCTTTTCCACTGGCTCCGGCTGAAAGAATGCCACGACGTGTCGCGTTGAAACGGCGTGCCGTCTTACCAGACGTTGCTCTAATCGGACTAGTCTACATCCTACCAAGTGTGTCGATTTCAAAAGGTTACAAGGAAAACAAAAGCTACGAGGAACGAACATACACAATATTTCACTGATGCACGTTCTCATTCATGAACTATAAATATAACGTATGGTGATATCAGTGGGAATCATCTCTGTAGCTGATTTAAAAGCCACACATCAGTAAACCCTGCTCCGTATTCCGGTTCACCCTGACCTCCTTACTTACTGCACAAGTAGAAAGTGTCCTGCTGGGAACCGCACACCCTTAAAATAATCTTCTATTATAGAGTGCTGCTGACTTTGAAACTGGCTACAGGCTGAGTTGTGTGCGTCTCTAGTGCCTACCCATCCCATTAGAACTGAAAATACGATATGCATTATATATAATAATGGAATACTGAATATGAAGATAGGCATATGATTAATACATACAGAGATATACGTTATAGGATCCTGAGGAGATGACGTCAAGCAATGTGTTGGATGCAGACAGACGGCTGCTAGGAAGTGGGGAAAATAGGCTGAAAGTAGCAGTCACGAAGAGAGCGGCGTTCAGGGATCCTGGTCAGGGAATGTCCCGTGCACTCTCAGTATCATTCATTCTGTCTGTTTTTCCCCCAGTCTGAAGCCACTGGACATTGAGTTCATGAAGAGACTCCATGACAAGGTCAACGTCATCCCTCTCATCGCCAAGGCCGACACGCTGACGCCCGAGGAGTGCCAGCTGTTCAAAAAGCAGGTGTGTGTGTTTGTGTGTGTGTGTTTGTGTTTGTGTTCGTCTCCTGTAATGTTGTAATCTCTCATTCTACAAAAATGCCATGTTACCTGTGCATGGTCATGAGCATATATGATGATTCTGTTGGCTAGCTAAATGATGCATATCTTTACTATCGCCAGTCAGTTCCTTCTTATGATATATCTTCTTAGAATGCTTCCCATGAATAAGTGTATGATGAATTATGAATTATTCATATTTAACGGTTACACTATTATCTATTGCCTGGAGTTTGACATAATCTTTTTCAAACTCCATTAAGTGTTCCACTTGCTTAAGTGGAACACTTGATGGAGTTTTAAAGATATTGTGTTAAACTCCATTAAGTGTTCCACATGCTAAAGTGGATCAATGATAAGTTGAATATATAAAAACTAATGACGAAGTAGGATAATAGTCTGTTGCTAGCCTTAGCTCAGGCCAATGTGTCTTCTGTTTCAAACAAGGCCTCTTCCATCCCTTAGATCATGAAGGAGATCCAAGAGCATAAGATAAAGATCTATGAGTTCCCGGACACAGAGGACGACGAGGACAGCAAACTCATCCGCAGGATTAAGGTATTCTTCTACTGCTCCTACAGGACTTCAGTTAGAATCCTCAGAGACCGAAACGACGCACCTTCTGTTGATTACAACATTGTGCAATAATATGCACGTATCGTTCTTTCTCAATAAAAATAAATAAGAAAATAAGGAATCTTCATGGAGGACGTGTTTCATGGTCTGCCATGGATAATGACAACCAAAAGGGGGGAAAGTTGTTTTTTGGTTCATAGTTGGGGGAGGATAGCAGAATGAAAACAGGGGGTGAAATGGAAGGGTGATGAAGGAGAAATTAAGCTAGCTGTGGGTCGGGTCGATATCTGTCGCCTGGAGCAACCTCGTCCCAACTGCCGAGCCACTCCGTATCGAAAACCCTGTCAATACTACATGCATTTAGAGACCCAGTTGAATGAACTAACTCGGCTAATTAACCTCCATGGGACAGCAAGTCCCACTAAGGCCTGAGGCTAGGAGTTGTCAAGCAGTGGTTGTCAGCCAGTTGATTACACCAAGTATATTACATTATAAACATCAAGAGGTTTTTTTTATACCTGGAGATGTAATGAGTCGTTTTGATGCACTTGAGTTTTAAAATTTACTCCTCAATAAATTCAAAATGGTTTGGTAGATGATCTGTGCTTTTTAAATATTCAATATTTCTATAATCCAGGAAAAAATGCCATTGGCGGTGGTGGGCAGCAACGTGGTGATCGAGGTCAATGGCCGAAAGGTCAGAGGTCGGCAGTATCCATGGGGCGTGGCAGAAGGTAGGCATAGCCCAGCCTCACAGCTCAAACAGACTCGAAGGAAGAATGTAGCATCTGTAATGCAATCCCTCGCCATATGCCCAAAAGAGATTTGTTTGTAATGACAACTACTACAATTTCATTTTACACTGCACTAAATATGCACTAGGGACCGACAATGACCATGAAATAGTAACTGGCATAGATATGTGTGAGGTACTTACTAACATTCTCCAAACAATCCGAAAGCCTCCATTACCCCCGGTGCACTCTGCTCGACCATGTTCTTTCCAAATAGAGCAAAGTTGCCCTATTCCACCATGTTCTCGATGCAAAAGATTAAAAAAGGCAAGATGTGTGTATTACATTCTGGGAAATGTTGTTCTGACACCTCGGCAGGCAACAACCTACCCAAAGAAGATGGAATGAACTGAAATATGTCCCCCTCGCCTGATCATTACTCTTAGTAAATGATGTTTGTGTCGCAACTATTTTTACTTTGAAATGTACCTCATTGATGGATTATAAGTGCAAATGATTTCTGTGGTTTAAAATGTATTAGTGTTTCATTTTTTCATTCTTTTATCTTTAATTTCTCTTTCTTTTTATTTTTTATTGTATGTTTTTGTCTATTCTTTTCCATGACTGACAGAGGGCATTTTTGGTAAACGAAACCATCTTTCTCTTTTTTGAAACCACTTCTTGATGCCCCAACTTCATCCCTCATGGCAATCCTCGTCCTCCATCTCTTCATCTCCCCTCTTCCCCTTCCCTTTTCTGTTGTTGCGCTGTCTTATCATTAGGGCCGACAGCAGAACAATGCTCTTATCAGACTTGGGGTTTAATAATTATATAATAAAACGATTCTGTCACCCACTCCTGACCATCCTTGGAAGGAGGGATCCCCCACTCTGCGTTCCTCCTCAAGAGCTCTTCCTTAATAATGAAGGCAGTTTATTCTGGCCCTCTTGGGGGCTAGGGTCAGGGGGTTGTCATAAATATTTGGCCTGTTAAACCCCTTGAGATTGTACCGGTGAATAAGGGCAAAACAAATGCAAGTTAATTGAATAATAATAATAATAATAATAAGGTGTAATCTGCTGATTCACTTGTTCACACTTTAATCCAAGTGAATCCAGCCAATTGAACAGCCCCAAAACCTGCCAATTGTCACCTGTCTGGTGGCAACAAGTCCAAGTTCTTTACACCTGAAGCCCAAGACTCACATCAACGGTGGATTCAGGTTTTGCTGTTAAACTCCCAGGGCTGATGCTGGTCATGGAGAGGATGGTTAGAGACTGATGTGGTTAGCTGATGGCTACTGCTGCAATATAAATCATATCGCTAACGTGGTGGGTCCCTTCCTTGCTTTGGCACTGGGCTATCCTGGCCTGCCAGCTACTGTGACCGGCTTTCTTCACTTTGTTTCACTTCTGTCTGGAATAGATCCGTTTCATTAAAATAGTCAGACTTTTTTTTTTTCTTTCTTTTCTTCCTAAATTGTATGTTTCGTCATTGCAAAAGCTAATTCGATTTTGGGGTTACTTTCTTTTTGAACACGTGGCTTAAAATCAGACCTGCCAGGAGTTTAATATACTTGTGCAGGCTAATGAACTACTTCTGGAGTGTTGGTTCCCTAGTCAAGTTCCTTGACTAGGGATTAGGTCTAGTAATATTATTTGACAAATTGAGTCGTCATTTTATAGTGAAACAAAATGAACTCTGCTGTTTTGATTAGTTCGGCAGTCTCATGCTTGACAAGGGCCACGCACCAAGGATTGGGGATCCACTCTTCTAACTTGTCATTCGCTTATAGGTTCATGAGTGGCTTATCACAGCTATAGAACAGTGTTTGCTCAGACAGGTGTGCATTTTCCCTGCTCTATACGTCCTTAAGGTTAGCAATTTGCTTGGCATCCTTGGCTGCAGAGACACACACACACACACACACACACACACACACACACACACACACACACACACACACACACACACACACACACACACACACACACACACACACACACACACACACACGTGAAGACATTTGCTTATGCATTTATGTGAAACTGCTGTTTGATTTCAGGACAAGGGTTCTTAAACCTGATGCTGCTCTTACAGGCCGTGCTATGTTCAGGTCCATGTGTGGTGATTTACATGCAGTTAATTTAAAGGATTGGTTCAACGTTAGGAGACCTCAAGTTTATTCAGTATGAGGTAGTTGGGTTATTTCTGTGCCAGTCAAACTGGGCAATATTTGAAGAGCGGATGGAAAAATAGGTTTTCAAAACGGGAAGTTCCGGTTATGATACCAGAGATGGGCACTCCAGTCTCTCCTAAGTCGCACATTAATAGACTTCTGATTTGACTTGCACGCCTTAAATTACTTTGGACCCTGCTTTAGGGCTGGGCGAGTAATCGAATATTGATCTTGTTTTTTTAATGTTTTATAGAGAGGGCAGAACAGCTGGATACATGTCTGTTTATCATTTTAGATTGGAACAATTTCTTTTTGACCATTTTGTGTATTTCTTAAAGGCAAAATTTCAAAGTTCTTTCAAAATCCGGAGAGACATGCTGAGTAAATAACCGTTTCAAACTCAAAAATAATTGTTTGAATAATCGTGATTATGATTTTTCACATAATCGAGCAGCCCTACTCTCCAATTACGTTTTGTTAACGTTAAGAATCATTTTTTAAAAGTAATATTTTGGAACATCCACTTAGGCTTTTTACTTTGCCTGCGACCCTTAACCGGGACAGTGATTGCAAAAATATTTAACCGAACTGCATGACTTTGGCCTCAGTTACGGTTGTACATGCCTTCAGTTTCAAGGATTTACCAAAAACTGAAAATGGGACAAGCTCAAGTCTCTCACTGTCTTTAACTTCATATCAAGTTCCTGGGGCAGGGGTCGGTAGGTGTCCGTTTGCCTCGTTTGGAGTCTGAGACATGCTGACATGGCTTGGATCATTCTAAAAAAAAATAGGAATTCATACTCTGCAAAAACTCTTAAGAGGAGCCAGAATACCCTCTCAACTTCCAAGAATTAAAGGACCGGTTTGCCTAAGCGTCAATACCAAAGCCGTGTGCAACGATTGCAAGTTAGGTTTCAGTTTATTGCCACAGCTGGACTGCAGATTGTCAAACCATTGTCTGTCTTATCACAGGGAGACGTCCATTATTCTCCTAAGTAGTAAGCTACAGCTTGAGGTCAGGTTGTCCAGCAGCACCACGCCATCACGTGCAGGTGTTTGGTTCACGGAAATATAGAGTTTCAAAAGTAACCTAAATTTTGTACCACGTTGCCTCCTCCCGTGTGCTTCCATCATAGCCCAGCAGGGACCGCTACAGGAAAAACACAACTACCACAATACTGAATATTTTTGCAAAACAATAGTGTATTTGCTCTCGAATCAGGTTTTAGACCAAAATAGGCACGAACCAGTCCTTTAAATATGCACTGGATTGAAAGGAAACCTCTTTCTACATGCGTGAGGTATCTTGTTCCTTTCGACAACATAAAAAAAGTTGATCACAGCCCCGACGGTATTGTCCCCCAACCCCCAGTGGCCCCTCCGCCTCTCCTTTCCGGTAGTTTATAGAACAGATCCCCACCCCTACCTGGTACCTTGTGTTCTCCTCCTAAGCCAGTCAGTCTTAAACACATGCAGGTCACGGTGTTGAGTCGGGCCAACTCTGGGCCATACTAGTAGCGGCATGGCCCCAGGGCCCAGATTTTGGCCCCTCCACTGGGTGTGACAGTAACTGAGAAACCGTACCCCTCCCCTTCGTCAGACGTCCCTCAGCTAGAAGAGAGTGGAGGTCAGTGGCTGGCTTGGGAGGCCAAGGACTCTATAAGCTTCATCAATGGTAAGGTGTCCTCCTTATTGGCCCGCCCCGGCCGTCCATTTGCCGCCACTGGGTTATTTAGTTATAAAAGGAGCGGCGTCCAATAATTTTAGACAAGAGAGGCTCCTTCTTCCTTTTCGGCAATTCATATATCCTCGGCCACCGGTTTATTTACAATCCTTTTCACGAATTTGCAGTGCTGAAATCAAATCATAAAATTGACAAAACACGTTGCTGTCTTAACAGAGCCATGTTTACAATGGGTTTAACATTACGATTGTATGATCTGCTTTTCCTCAATACTGTTTCCTTTTTTTAGTGTCATGAATTGGGTGTCACTCCTGTTTAAAGGGTTGTGTCACAATAGTAAACAAATGCCAGCTGTCTTTTTTTATGTTTCCAAAGTGAGCCTAGAATGGTGCTGTTCTTAATCATAAAAATGAGATGGCAATAATTAACATGTGTTGTTATGTTCGCATTGCACACTTTTCGATGGCTCTCAACCACCCAAAATAAAAATTATATACACACCTGCATCTGGACTGGGCCGTTCTCTTAACACTCAACAGGCAGATAGCACAGCGGTCAATCAAGAATTCCCCACACATAGCTTGCACTAATCTACATCTGCTTTGTTGCTGTACATCCTATGACTGAGTACCCGATAGAGCATGCGGCGTCATCGTGCTTATCACTGAGTTACATGTAGCACCACGAATAATATCATTCCACCGTCATTGCATTTCTAATGACATCCTAATAACTCCCTAATGATAAGTTACACAGGATCAACTTAAGTCCTGCTACTGCAACATAAGCCTTTTTTCTCTTTTATAATTGTTTTCATTCTTTTGCACTTGTGTTACAGTGGAGAACGGCGAACACTGCGACTTCACCGTGCTGCGAAACATGCTCATCAGGTAAGCCTTTCCCGTACTATTCGGTTGACTTCAATTGCTGTATTTTCGTTGTATTGTCGTTTTCAACGTTTCCGGACAGACGATCAAGCAAAGGGCCATGGGACCTGTTTACTGACTGATGTTTTGTTTCATTCTACTCTCATCCCCTATGCTTCTTCTCACCTCCTCTCCACATTGTATCCTGTCCATTCACCCCCTCCGTCCACCTTTGCCATGTCCATCTTCCTCCCACGGCCCTCGCACTCCTTTTACCTCTCCTTTCTGTTCTTCCTCCCTCTCCTGCTGCACACGCCGTGCCCCGTAGGACACACATGCAGGACTTGAAGGACGTCACCAACAACGTCCATTACGAGAACTACCGCAGCAGGAAGCTAGCGGCGGTCACCTGCAACGGGGTGGACGCTTCCAAGGCCAGGGGCACGCTCACCAAGTAGGCCTCCGCCGCTGTCACCCATGAACCGTCGGCTCCGTCTCTGGCTGATGATTCAGAACAACCCCACCGCTGGGCTGATTGGCTCATTTCACTGACCCTCCAACATGTTTGCGTCCGCAGGAGCCCCCTCGCTCAGATGGAGGAGGAGCGGCGGGAACACGTCATGAAGATGAAGAAGATGGAGACGGAGATGGAGCAAGTGTTCGACATGAAAGTCAAGGAGAAGAAGCAGAAGCTGAAGGACTCTGAGGCCGAGGTGGGTTCAGAAAGTGTGTGTGTGTGTGTGTGTGTGTGTGTGTGTGTGTGTGTGTGTGTGTGTGTGTGTGTGTGTGTGTGTGTGTGTGTGGCTGTGTGTGGCTGTGTGTGGCTGTAGTGCCTTGTGCTTAAGTGAGAGAATATTAAATCTGCGAGGAAGAGTCTACGGGAGGGTTCACCTTTATAAGCGTGTACACCATTTTAATGCAAACATTGCTTTTCACTCCCCTCCTCCTGCCTATGTCAGCTGGAGAGGCGTCACGAACAGATGAAGAAGAACCTGGATGCGCAGTACAAGGAGCTGGATGAGAAGAGACGCGTGTTTGAGGATGAGAAGGTCAACTGGGAGGCCCAACAGAGAATCCTGGAGCAGCAGAAGCTGGATGCCTCCAAGTGAGTAGATGTCATGCATGACTGGCTGCCTCGTAAACTGGCTTTGAGTGGTTGGTTCAAAAGTTGCGATGATGATACGAAAATGAGGTTGAAATACAGAATGCCAACCTCATTCTTATCAAGGCATTTGACAAGCTGTTAAACAAGTGCGACGGCGTGGTTCCCCTGTATTATTATTTTTACGTTAATTCACTCAACCTCATCTACAGAATCGCTTTTATTTGCTGAACCTGGGCCCATTAGGGTGACCTTTGTGTACTCTTGAGGCTAAATTGTATTTTTCTATTTTTTTCAGGACAATGGAAAAGAACAAGAAGAAGGGCAAAATCTTTTAAGAGATGAAGAGTTATTCGGTTTCCCTCTAGCTAATGTTCCCCGTTTCCCCCTAAGAACCCCCCAGCCTACACCCCCTTTATCTCCGACCCCCAAAACACTCACGGGAACATGTGAAAACATAAAGTCTAAAACATTGCTGCAGCGCAATCTGATAATACAATTTGCATTGTCGTTTTTTTTACCTGAAGCACATCTGGTGCAGCGGTTTGCTTCTCGTATGCAAAACATTTCCCCCACATCTCAATGTGTATTATTCTACCGTATATGGTGAGCAGTCGGCCAGCCACATCGTCAGACTTTATTTGGTTTTGATTTGATTGCATGATTTTGCAATGCTGAGCTACAATTTGACAATGAGGAACGGTGACTTCCTCTGAGCTGTGGAGCAACACATGGCAGGGTCCATGCATGGTCATATTTTACATATGCTAGTGATGTGTCAAGTTAGATGTTCTGTAAATCCACAGACAGCTATACCTATCCCATCCTATGTAGTCTTCTCTCATTGTTGTCATAATACACACATGAGGCACCATCTCCAAATCGTTCAAAGTGCACAGGAATAAACCACAATGCATGTGTACTCCAGACATTCCTTGCAGACATCCTGTGGTACCTGTGCACGTTAAATACACACTGTAAGAATAGTGTGATTTGAGGGTTAAATGTATGCCACTGAGTTAATTTGATTCAGGTGGTGTAAATTAATGTGCTAACTAGCTAGATAAAGTGTGTGTGTGTGTGTGTGTGTGTGTGTGTGTGTGTGTGTGTGTGTGTGTGTGTGTGTGTGTGTGTGTGTGTGTGTGTGTGTGTGTGTGTGTGTGTGTGTGTGTGTGTGTGTGTGTGTGTGTGTGGTGAGTGTATATGTTTCTACCTGTATGCTGACTCATTGTGTGTGTGCTTTTAAGGAAACCCTGTTTTTGAGGTTAATATTACGCTGTTATTTTTACGATAAAGAATATGGAGAATTTAATCTGTAAAACTGAGTCGTTATAAAATTTGTTGGTAACATAACAAAGTGGTTTTCTTTTATTTTATTGACCATTTTCCCAAAATGTTTCCAATAGGTATGTGAAAGCTGCATTGGTGTCCAATAACTGGTTACAGTGGTTACATCAACGTTTTATTGTGATTTAAGTGGTGGATATTGTCAAATTCAGTCCTCTCAAAAAGCCCCCTTCCGCATTCTGACATGTCAGTGCAGTCATTCATGCTTTCATTGACAAGTGAATCCAAAATCTTAATGAAATGTGCCACTTTCCTTGACTGCAGTAAACCTCCCTTTTTCTTCGGTGCACACATAACTTCACTTTTCTTATTTACGATTTACTGTCAGCCTGAGAGCTATTTTGAGTTAATTTTCTATTGATTGGGGTAACAGTTAAAAGCAGCACACTGTAAAATCCTGAGAAATTTTGACATTCCTGTTCCAAAAGGTATACAATAATGATATTGGTGATTATGGTCAGTATGAATGGGTGAAATCTAGCAACCGGTTTATGTTGTTGGTAACTGTAGTCAGGACTCCAGCTATGCATTGGAAAAAGATCAAACCTACATTTATTCACAAACATCTTCTCTTTGTTTTGCAGTTCAGTTGTGGGCATGTATAGTGTTAAACTGCTGCACATTGTTAATATAAGTATTATTATTATTGTGGTTAGCTGGTTGGTTTTGTTTTCTCTTTGATTTGTCAGAATTCAACCCTTAACTTTGTCAGGGAAGCCAAAAGACACTCAAATGAATACACAAAAAACAAGTATATGCCAATGACCCCCTCTTACTCAAAGGGCATCTGCTTTTTGAGGAGGAATGCTGGGCTCATATAACTAAGTCATTAGGACTACGTTTGGTTAAACCTCGGACCGTATTCTTCTCTCCAATGTTCTTACGCAACTTAATTTCCAAACCACTGGTTACCATGAACGATTAAGAGGATTTCTTTAAAATAATAATGCATTTTTACAAGGTTACTTTTTGTTTTATTTTCTTTGTTTCATTGCCTGTTCGCTAACTGTACATGATTAATATTAAAGATGAAAGGTTATGCTTCAACATCCAGGGCTTGATGTTTGGTTTTTGAAGGCATTTATTGCTGGAATGAAAATGTGACTCAAGACCAGACGAATCACAAACCAGATCTGACCCCGTTAAAAAGTAAACCTTCAAAGAAGGCTTCAGATGACAAGACTACTGAATTCTGCAAACACATTAAGTGATACTCGAGCTATAATTCTGGTTCATGTTTGCCAGATATTTTATACTAGGCATCCCACCTTCAAGACATGTTCATCAATGAATGTGCCCATAATTCTTTCCCTGTATTGTTGATTTTACAAAAATGTGGACCGTTTCAATTGCACACTTGAAAGTTTCTACAGAGCATGCTGACCATGCGCTATTATAATTTGTTAACTAATATGAACGTGAACTTAGTTGAGCACTGCATGAAGCAAACTGTTTAATTCAGTGGGCATAGGCCTGTATTGTCTTTGTCCAATATGTTTCACAAGATAAACAACATTGCGTACAACAACTCCTTGTGCAAAATAGGAACCAAATTATGCCTCGTTGTGATAATCTCTTTTAAAGGATGTAAGAAAAAACATGGAATTCTTCAATTTTAATCTCTCATTTATTTAGGGAAATTTGAAAATTGGTCAAACCAAGCAATTTTAGATCAATTTTTGACTTGGATTTAGCATTGCATGGAAAATAATTATGTTAATAGTTGTAATGCAGCTGTTGCAATAATGCAAAAGATCTCAACAATATTGATAGCTGTTGCTTTTGTTTTTGCTCTTTCCCATTGTTTCTTCAAAAGGATCTTCAGTTGGCATGGTTGAATTGCTTGTATATCCTCTGAGCCCATTTGTCATCCTGATGGTAGCAAATTCCTTTTCCGTTTGGATATTTTACTCTGTTGGAAGAGGTATGTTGGAAGAGATTATGTGTCAAGAAGATGAAAAAAAAGGTTTAAAATAGCCTGTAGAAAACCATGGTTTGTTTGTCTTTATTTAACATTTGACTTATTGTCTAAAAATACAAATGTATACCTTGAAATGCTAATATATTAAACGGTAAACATTTAAGAAAGAAACAACAAAAAAGGTCACAATTATTATTGAACCACTTACTTGAATCCATATTGCTTACAGTACAACGGAATTTTATTGATGGAGGCAATATTTTTCTTGTTAATAGGTTTTACTTTGAAATCATTGCAGCAGTTTTTGTTTGATCTCATTGAGCTAATCCCAGCAGCTGTAATAAAGAAAAAAGAATCAAAGGTAAGCAACCCTACACATAAAATGTCATCATCATAAATTATTCTGATTAAAGGTTGCACTTACTTGCTCCAGAGTACATAGTCAGCAGCAGCAGTCCAAGAACTAAGCACAAAATCTTCATTGTGTGTTGAGTCAAAACTTGATTATCTTCTGACTTTGAATGAGATTTTCAAAGAAGTATAGATTTCCTTTGGTTGCTGCTCCTATATATACTGATTATTGCAGAAGTGATGAGCAGCCAACATTTGACAGCATTGGAAATTCCCTAGAATAGGCCTACTTTGAAATGGATATTCCTGTTATCAGAACATAACTCAAATGCTAATACCGTGATATTAGCAAAATGGCATCAGTTATTTTAACGCAGAGGCTACATTTGCACCTCAGATGTATGGGCTCTGCGGTTCCTGAAGGCATTGCTCTCTTCCTTCCCCTTTTCAAGAATCCTTGCATGTCCTTCTTGACTTATTTTCTGAATAGCCTTTTGACGTGTAATTAAAGGACCATTCAAGCTCTAGGTATTTTATTTTATTTTAAGATGTATCAAGTCAGTTGGGGACTGCAGCCTAGTTCTGGGCGAGGTCACCTATAGAGGTGAACTGAATACCCCTGCTTGCTGGTGGCTTCACAGTCTGAGGACACGGCCCGGAATACAGTCTGGCCTTGGTGACTTTACTCCTTTATATAACCTCCACACATCAGCCATATTCACGGACACAGTGCAGTCTTCCTGGTCCTCAGCTAGCAGTGGGAATGGTGTTGCTTACCTCAAAGCGTTTGCAGAAGGAGTTGAGCTCCTCGGGAGTCAGTGGGCTTGGCGTCACTACTGTTCCTCTCTCTGGGGAATCGAAAGAGAGCCCACATGCATCTGGGCCTGGGGTCAGGGCTGTGGTAGCTGCTGTCTATTTTGGTGTGTCTTATGGTTTTCTTGACTTCCTCAAGGTCCCCAGAGCTATAGGCTGAGGTATGTCTGACCATCACCATTATCCCCAGGCTTTTAAATGGGGAAGTTCATAAACTCTCGGTACGACATCTTCCACGAACTTGGAGATGTGTGCTGTGTCAGATTCTGTTTATTGATCAATGTTCCCATCAGCTGCAATACAGAACATCTGGAACTATGTGGCGACATAACGTTTTGCCATTTTTAGATGTTGTGTGTTTGTTGGTAGGAGAAGAATGGAGGTGTGATCTGCCTTACCAAAGAAAGGGCACTGGAGGGGGTTGTAGCTGTTGTGGATAAAAATGGACAAGAGCCTGATAGGTAGAACATTTAATGTGTGGGGTTGAAGCACAACAGTATTATAGAGGAAACTTCTGCTGTTATATTTTCGATTGGGAAGCTGCCGGGAAGGGATTTTGTGATGGCTCTGGTTTCAGCCGTCGGGGAATTAGAGATGATTCTGAAGATCGATTATGAAGAGGGCAAGCGATTGATTTTAATGTTCTTCTCGGCAGAGTGATATATATGAGCAAGATCAGGGATTAGGTGGTGTGTGTGTGTGTGTGTGTGTGTGTGTGTGTGTGTGTGTGTGTGTGTGTGTGTGTGTGTGTGTGTGTGTGTGTGTGTGTGTGTGTGTGTGTGTGTGTGTGTGCGTGCGCGCGCGCGCGCGTGCGTGCGTGCGTGTGTTAATTTGTGTGCGCTTGCGTGCTTGTTTTTGTTTATATATGTAATTCTTAGTCTCCCCTGCAGAGGGCAGTAATACTCCTCGCCACGTTTAAACTACAAGAATCCCCACAATAGAAGAAGAAGACGTCTCGTTTGTTTGTACTCGGCTGCTCGTCAGAAGACCCGCTGAAATTCAAAGTTTGAAGCGCAGTCACTGGACGTAGTCATGTGTCGAACATCAAACTGATTTATATATTTCAAAATTATTTCAGGTAGCTATCCCAAGTCCGTGTAGAATAGTTCCTGGTGACTGGAATATTGTCTCTACATATTTTCGGGTAAGCAGAGCTTAGCTGACTAACTGACGAGCTTTGTCTTTTCTATGGGTAACGTTAGAGCTACGGAGATTTGCAGTGTCGCTACCGAATAGCTGGGTAATGCGAGCTAAATTAAGTAAAATGTACAATTTCCACTGAGAATCGAAGTTAATGTATCAATGGAATTAACTGTCTGTAGATAATAGAGATATGTTAAAGTGAAAAAAATGACTTTGTGAACTCCTGAGTGGGTTGTGAAATTTGTGTCGGGCGTTTTCAAGTTATCACATTCCAGAACATGCACGTATGATTTTAACTGTTGAGCAATGTTTTTTATTTTTGTTAAATCTTACACTATCTAGTCTGGTGCCTTAATAATTGGGTATTTTTAACTTTAGATTAACTTTGGGGAACATCGCTTATTGAATATAAAACCTGACCCCTTTCTCCGCCCCCGGAGTTGACTAAGCTGTCAGTTGTTTTCCTCCACAGAGCTCATCATGGAGCCCTCAGGCAGCGGCAGTCAGCTGAAGAGGCCGAGAGCCCCTCTGTCAGACTCTGAAGACAATGTCTTCTCATCCTCAGGTGCGTGTGATAGACGTTATTGTCATATTTTAAAAGACACTGTACTAAAAGTTTACAAAGCATATTGATTCTTTGGGCTGTTAAAATTATCCATGACAGAACGTAACGATGGGCAAAAGCGCCAACGCCTGGATCGGGCTGGTCAGGAGAACCTCAGCCCTACAACATCTTCTGGACGTTCAACTGAGCAAGCGCTGAGGCCGGACACACCGGCCATCAACTCGGTGCGCTCCCGGGTGCAGCAGCTCACCCAGAGACGAGAAGGTAAGACTCTTGAGTCAAATTTATGCACACAGACAGTTCACAGGTTATGGCTCTGCTATTGACATCCACTCCCTCAGCTCAGAAAACCTTCATATTTAAATGACTTGATAATAGGCCTTTTAAGACATTAATATGGACCATATATGCCAATAGGGTTACAATATTATGTCTGATGCATGTTGAACATCGGTGTATATGTGCAACACTATATTGAAGTTATGGCCAGTGAACTCAAGGAAATGCAAATGTAGAATCCACTTCAAAACCTGAAATGAGTCACGCATAATGGACAATGGACTGCCTGTTGCTCACTTCAGGAGGACCTGTCCTGGCCCAGAGGTGTCTGTCAGATCCCGGGGCTGACAACCTGTCCATCATTCTGCACAACAAGGGCTTCACCGAACATCTCCTAGGTGAGAATCTGCAGAACAACGTGCAATGAAAGTGTAGACATAGCTATTTATAGTTGTTAAAACGATATTACAGAGTACATCATTTTAATGATACTGATTTGATTCAAGCAGATTGCTATAGATTCATGCAGAGTCATTGTTGCACAATACGTGTATGGATCTATATCTTTACCAAAACCCCATCTATAGTTTAGAGGAGTATATATTGTTATAGCTATCCACCAATGAGCTGATATCTCTCTTGTTACCTGAAGGCAAATGCCCTGTTTTTGCGTTTTCTTACTAGGGGAAGATGAGTTCCATCAGCGCATGGAGCGGTTCAAAGCCCCCATCTTTCAGCCTAGCCCAAGCCTGGTCCCTTCAAGTCCCCGCACCTGCTCGGATTTAGTTTCTGGCATCCAACAGAAACTCCAGGGCAGCCTAACCCCCAGCTCCAAGCAGGCAGTCTTCATACGACAGGTATGTCACTTTATCACACGATTATACTACGAAACCTTGACTAACATAACTTTGATTAGATTTACCTATTTATTTATTTAGGTTTTATTTGAGTAACGACCGATACAAAAACATAGATTGTGAAACAGTCATCTGATGTATGCATCATAGTGTTTTTACTCAAAGCTAATTCACAACACTTAAAAAATAGGAAATAGGAAAATGGAAGTGAGATCAATGGAAGAGAAATAAGAAGTACAGAGAGAGCACAGAGTAAAAACTAAATATGAGAGCAAGATTGTTGCTGAATTAGCCATAATGTGGTTTTTCTTTTGAATGTGAAAAATGTTGGGATACGTTTCAAGTGGTCTTGCAGTGAGTTACATAACTTTGTCCCTTTTATTGAAGAGGCAGTTTGGGCAAAAAATGTTCAGTCTACAATAGCCTTTTGACATTGCTTGGGTAGTGGATCTTGTACCACTTTGTAGTCTTGTTATTGTCTTGCAGAGCAGTTGGGGAGCAGCGTTATATTTAAGCAATAGATCACGCCAGGCTGTGGTATGTGCTCATTATACCACTGTTAAGGGGCGTTGTCCGGCCCCGACGCGCAACAGAGGGCCGGCGACCCCCTTCACAGTGGTATAATGAGCACATGCCACTGACTGAAGTGATCTATTGCTTTTATACAACGGTTACTATTATGGCGAAACGAAATTCATAGACACACTACATTTAAAAAGAAACCAAGAAAGTCAAAATAGCCGTTTAATTAAAGAATACAAAAAAGTAGTCCCTCCTGGCTGCCGCTATGCATCGACGGTCGCTATGCAACACACTTTAGCGTCCCTCCGAGAGAAGGCCCCGAATCCGATAGAGCGGTTCGCCTGCAATTTATCCTATGGAGCAGTTCACTCGCCGTGTGCCTAAGCTTTCGTTAGTCTCTCCATCGCCTTGCTCACTCCCGGAGTAACAACATTTACACGCTCTCCATCATCCAACATATGTTTTACTTTGTAACGGTTTCTACTTCCAGGCGCGGAGTGATATGCAAACTTTCACAAAATGATCGGGCGTCATAGCAGTTATGTATACGCTCATTATACAACAGTTGGGAACCAATCAGATCGCTGGATTTAGGTCCCCCGTTGTGTATATATATATATATATATATATATTAGAGCTGTCAGTTAAACGCGTTATTAACGGCGTTAACGCAAACCAAATTTAAGGGCGTTAAATTTTTTATCGCACGATTAACGCAATTATTTTATAAAAAAAAAAAAAAAACTCAAAACAAAGAAGCAGTAGCCTGACTGCTATGTTCAAATGACATTTGTTCACAGCAGTCGTTTAATTGCACTATAGGCTCTTTTTTTGTATCGTCCTGTTTTGATCAGTGTATATGCCAATGTTGTTATCAATAAAAAATCATTTGCACAAGGCAAGCCGATGCACTTCACCATGTTGATAAGAGAATTAAAATGAGAAGAATTATGGGACAAAAAAATCAAGGGATATTTAGCATAGAAAAATAATTTGCGATTAATCGCGATTAATTAGATTCAATATTTTAATCGCTTGAAAGCGATTAAATATTTTAATCGTGATTAATCGCATTAATGTCATAGTTAACTATTATTAATCGCGATTAATCGCAAATTATTTTTCTATGCTAAATATCCCTTGATTTTTTTGTCCCATAATTCTTCTCATTTTAATTCTCTTATCAACATGATGTAGTGCATCGGCTTGCCTTGTGCAAATGATTTTCTATTGATAACAACATTGGCACATACTGATCAAAACAGGACGATACAAAAAAAGAGCCTATAGTGCAAATAAACGACTGCTTTGAACAAATGTCATTTGAACATAGCAGTCAGGCTACTGCTTCTTTGTTTTGAGCCAAAGAAAAAACAAAAAAAAAAAGTTTTTTTTTTTATTTTTTTTATAAAATAATTGCGTTAATCGCGCGATAAAAAAATTAACGCCGTTAAATTTGGTTTGCGTTAACGCCGTTAATAACGCGTTTAATATATATATATATAGATATATATATCTATATATATCTATATATATATATCTATATCTATATCTATATCTATATATCTATATCTCTATATCTCTATATCTATATATATATATATATATATATATATATATGTATATATATTTCAAGGGTTGTTGTTGTGCTTCAAAAACCTTTGGTTTGTTTTGCCTCTTGTGCAGAGTTTTGCTGCACATGTAAACATGTACAAAAAAAATCTCACCCAAGATCTCGGTCATAAATTTTTATTCAGTTCCTCTGCTTTGTTTGTCCACCAATCAGGAGCGAGAGAAAGAGCTGCGCCTGTTAAATGCTCAACCCATCTGCGAAAACGCCTGGCTGAAAAGAAGCTCATCCGATCCAACAATATCTGAGGTTAGTAAACAGATTGTCTTTCCCTATGGGGTCAAACCTAATTGATAACTAATGTATTGTGCAGACTTGTTCCTCAAAATTCAGCCCCAATGTTTTTTAAGAATTATCTTCCCCATGGGACACAACATCAAATCCAGCCACTTCCATTTAAAAACAACCTGTGTAAATCCTAGAACGGGAGGGTCACTCCTGGCCCCTCCCCCTCCACCTGGACGCCTCATGGATATAGAAGGATAGTCCACTGGCCTCCCGTGCACCCCTGGGACGTGAGTCAGCGTCTAACAGATATCTGAACTATCTGAGTCACCTGCTGCACGTGGGCAGCACTATCAGGAGCACTGCCTCAAGTATCCCATTGAGGCACGGTGGCATTAGAGGAGCATGAATGTCAATATTTAATGAATAGTCAGCACTTTCTATCTCCTTTTTGTAGTTGGAAGACACTTTCTTTTAAGGCTTCACATTTCTTAAACCTTCATTACAATAAATGTCAATGGTTCTATGGGCTCCACAGTACAAACTTCAAACTTTAGTTTGACAGGACACACTTGAAGAGTAATGAACAACCCTAACATGCCTCAAGATACTAACCAAAAGTTAGCTATTGGCTAACTTTTAACATAGAATAACATTTTTTATCCAAGAACAAAAGGTTGTTTCATTGCTCTTCAATGGTAAATAAAATAAAATGGTGTCTTAAGAGAAGGAGAAAATCCCCTATGGTCACTTCCCCAGTCATAAACAGTTCTGAATAACTTGCTTGGTGTGAAAGGGTGACACCTCATGGTATTATGGTGCTTTGACATGACATGGGTATTTCACATTCACTGTTGTACCAATCTATTCTTATTGATTTGAACAAAGCAATCTGACAGATTTGGAGTTTTCTGGTAGAGTAAGTAAAACTCATTTTGAGTCTGCCATCAGTGGCAAAATGAAGCTGGATTTTCTAATCTTTGATATAACTCTACTTACTTGTTTTCCATCAGGGAGATAACTCGGCAGATGGCAGTTTCACTGAAACTCTTGCTCCTAAATCAGAGAAGCCAGAGGAGAAAACCACAGGTAAGGTTGTATAACATGCCACTGATATTTGCCAAATATTTTTTTGCAATTTAACATAGGCAAAGTGTCTATGATATTGACATTGACAAAAGGGTCAAATGAATTGAGTTTAAGTCAACAGCATATCTATAGCCTGAAATTAAAATGTCATTGAATTTCAGATTTACCTTACAACTACAATAAAAAAATTTACTTGTAGAAAGAGCACAGGCATTTTGAGAAAACCAACAAGTCATTTTTTTAATCAGTTTTCCTGTCTGTTGGTAATAGGGGGGTAACGGGTCACGTTATTCAGGGATTGGTTCTTTCCACTTCCTTTTGGTCCCTTTCAGTTCGGTGCCTTTTTATAAACCTAGGAACGGCTCACGGTGACCTTGTTTGCTGTTGTTTAGGTTTAGCCCCTGCCGGCTTCTCTACCCTTGCACTTGCCAGAGTTACATTGTTATGGCGTTGGGTCGCCATAAATGGCTCAATATGTTTGAAGTAGTAGGCTATAAGTAATGCATGTCGGCAATGGTCATTGAATTATAAAATGTTATCTCTGCAATGGCATTTGTCCAGGCGTAATACCAATGTACCTAGACTTGAATGACGCTGGGTCGAACAACCTCTCACTCGGTCAGCTCACTGAATCCCTACCAACTTTACTGTTGTCTCTAACTTTGTTCTCTACTGACCAATCATCACATACTTGTATAACTATGTCCTGCTAATATTAATTATCACTGTTACTAATAGATATATGGCTACGACTTCAAAATGTGCTTTAATCAAACGTTCTTTTTTTTTTTTTTTGACGGGAATCGTTCCAGCCCTCATTGGTAAATGTCTATAAATACGAATACATGCTGCGGCTTGTTAGTGCAGAGATGTGTTCATTTTTGCTACTCCACAGGTGAAAAGGAACCATGTGACACTCTGACTGCTGCCACTCGTGTAGAGATTGAGAACTGCAGTGAATATGAAGAGAAGAACATGTGTAGGGAGCCAGACTCCCCTAAAGTCGAAAGAGACGACAAAGAGAAGGAAGAAGATGGTTCCGTGAGGGAGGAGAAGGTCATAGGGTCTCCTGTTCAGCCCTGTGAGCTATTCATTGATGAAGATCAGAGTGTTTTAGAGTCGCCCCCTGCCAAGGAGATGAGCGGGCAGACCCGCGAGTCACCTGTACCGATCGAAGAGGGAGCGTCCGAGGCTCTGTTGTTGGAGGGAGAGGAAGAGCGCCGTGGCTCCTCCCATGGCGAAGAGGACATGGAGCCTTCCACGGACGAAGAACAGCGGCTGTGGCATTATCCTCAGGTCGGGGACGATGGGGAGTGGGATGCCACCGTAGAAGCCTTGGGAGAACCTGAGGGGGAATCCTGGCCTGCAGGTGAGGAGCAGGAGAAAAGCGGGGGTCAAGGTTCACAGCCAGACGTCCAGGACAGAGATGATGGCCATGCCCTTGCATTGGTTTCGAGGGGTTCTGAAAGTCTGGAACCTGAGGAAGCCATCATAATGGATGAACGCATAGAGTCAGAAGTCAGCCCTTTGGTTGAATCCCTTACAACTGAAAAGGCCATCAGGCATTCTAACCGAGAAGCCTGTAATACGGATCCAATGCCGACCGTAGACACGTTGGCTCAAACGGACACGGGGAAATTAGAAGAAACCTACGTGGAATTTAAGGGACCAGCAGAACCGAGCATTCTGGAGCAAACGGAGCCGTGTGGCAGAGCGAGGGAACATCGAGCTATGACGGACAACGACCCTGCGCACAACCCTGGAGCAATGGACGACATGGCTCCAATGAACCGGTGTGATCCCACGCACTCCCACCCAGACAAAGCAGCTCAGCCTGCGTCAGAGGACCCAGTAGAAGAGATGGAAGGACTGGAGCCAGCGCCCGCTGACGGAGGACCCTGTGCTCCAGACGGGCCAAATGACGACACCCAGACGGAGGCGGAGGAGGCCCCGCCGACAGGCGGGAGAGGCATTCAGAAGAAAGTCTCCTTCGTCATGGAGCCTGAGCTTATCAATGATTCACTCCTATCGGAGGCAAACACTTCCTGTGAGTCCCAAGACGAGAGTAGCTTTTCAGGTGAGATGTATACATTGGCTTGGAAATCCACGGGGGGTGAGCACTTCGGTGGTCTGCGGTGGATACTCGGTAACGGGCAGGAAAGAAAAGATCACCAGAGCTTGATGAGAAATAGTGGTCCTTTTTAGGGGAGAGGTGTGCACGATTGCCAGTACATTGAGTAATGCAGCTACTGCTTTGTGTCTGTCCACAGGAGAGCTGAGCTCCCATGACGAGACCAACACGGCGGAGATGATTGACCAGATGTTCGAGGAGGTGCTGGAGTACGCCGGACGCATGGAGGAAGAGCGGCGGGACAACGAGGACACAGAAGACCGTGACAGCGGCATCGGGAACTACAGTGGGGACAAGAGCAAGATGGACACCGAGTCCGAGAAGGAGAGGAGTGAGGAAGAGGAGGGGGAGCAGCCCGAGAAGAAGAGCTTGGAGAGAGGGGGAGAGAACGAGGCGCTGGAGACCAGTGAGGACGAGTTGCTGACCTTCCCTCCCAGTGGCATCCTGTCTCCCCTCAGCAAGTCAGTAGAGGCTGTGGTCACTCCTCTGGTAGGTACCGCACCCGTCCCACATCACGACAAGTACAGAATCCTTCAGTCAGGCTGTTTAGATACTAGGGGGTTATCTAGGGCTTTATCTCATGAATCAGTTTGGTCGGCTTCCAGTTGTCGAGAGCCGAGGCAGAACCTTAAAGGTCCCATGACATGAAAATCTCAATTTATGGGGTTTTCTAACATAAATATGACTTCCCCTAGCCTGCCTACGGTCCCCCAGTGGCTAAAACGGAGGCTCAAGCGCGCTGATTTGGAATGTTTGTATTCATGACGTCACCAGGAATCTCAGCTCCTCCCCTCTATCTGCCAGAGGCGGAGGTTCCTAAGACCGGCAACGATCCCTTTCTCCTCCTTGTCGCGGTTCAGTCTACTTCACTTTGTTGAGGACGTTGAAGAACCAGGAACGTCGGAGAACCCAACGAGGTCGTTTGAGATTCATAATATCGGCTCACACAGCTTTTGGCCGTGATAATATATATTATATGATATATCTATGTAGGCTATATGATAATATTTAGATATCGAGCTCCAGGACTCCCGTGTGTTCTAGAATATTTACAGAACAAGGCTAAAGGCTGTGTGCGCCTCCATTGCGATACATCCACTGTAAACAGCGCATGGTACTGTGGCTGCAAGCTGCTCAGGGCCACACCCCCACCCTCCTCCTTGACCCGCCTCACTCCTCCTCATTTGCATTATAGCTACAGACACCAAAACAGCGCATTTGGGGGAAGCTCAATGTGCGACTGGCTCGGAGTGGCTGTAACTCTGCACCACGGCTGAATTTCGGGAACGTCTTTGAATACTGTGTTAGTTGCCCACTAATACCTATATTAAAGAATGCATAAAATAGCATGTCATGGGACCTTTAACCGAAGGTCAACCAAGAAACATTTGTGGGACTTTTCTTTTAATTTAGTTTTTCACGGTCTGAATAGTATTTGAATACTTTTCTGTATTGTATTAACGTCTGCATGTTTGACACTCCAACAAGCAGCGTCTGGCAGTGTCCACTCCCCCGTCTCTGCTCCTGACTCCAGAAGAAGAGCCATTCACAGCCCCTGCAGCGGAGTCTGCTCCCTTATACAGGTACCAGCACAATCCCTTGTTGCTGTATCTATGCTACAGTACATTCGACATTTCTCTGATAACTTCATGCCGTTTACAGTATAGAATTGGTCACCCCACAAACTGTTTTGGACGGGGAGTGTAAGTAAAAAGATAGTTCATTCTGCTGGAAACTGTTTAAATTGTATCATGGGTCTCTTGATTCTGTAGTATTTCTGTGGCTGGTGTGAATTTGCTTGTGTCTATCCATTGACAGCATTGATGCCTACCGCACACAAAGGCAGAGCAAGCTGCCTGCCATTCAAAGTGTGACTCCTGTAGTTCAGAGGCGGGCCCCAGAGAAATCCCGCCCTCCACCTTCTATCAACACTAAAGAAAAGATTGTGGTGAATACTACAACAATCTGTTTTAATCCAATATGCTTTCCCACTTCCTTCCAAACGCAAATTCAATTAATTAGTTATTCTCTGATGTTTGATATCTGTAAGAAAGGATAATAAAGTCCTCCCTAATGGGATCCACGTCATATGACATGATGAACATTGTGTGTGTATTGTTTTGTCCTGTGGCGTTCCAGGCCCTCACCGAGGAGGCTGGGAAGCTGCAGACGGTGATCTCCCAGACCCTGCAGGCGCTGGGCTGCTGCACCGATGAGACCCACGGCCGGGGCTCACTGGAGGAGGCCGAGGCGGAGAAGCTCCTGCTGGTCTCCTGTATGTACTGCGCCGCCGGGCTCAGCGGGCGACAGCCTGACCACTGTTCAGTGTGCACTGTCATACAGTACAAGCTTGGAGAGTAGGAAGGGTTCTAGGACCATACTGTTTTAGTGGTTCACTTGAGCATTGTGGTTTAGTATGAATTAGTAATTAAATATGCTGTTACTTTATGCGTCATTATTCAACGTTGGGTAATGAGTTCAAATAGATTGCAAATACTTCAAGTACATTCCCCACCTTTATAATCAGCATTGCTTTTTGTAATGGCCCTTTCGTTAATCATTGGTCCTCATTGGTTCCAGGTGAGAAGCGGGCAGCTCTGCTGGCGGAGGTGACCAGGCTGAGGGATGAGAGGGGTTCAGCCTCTGAGGAGCCGGCCGGAGCTGATGGGGACTACCTCTCCCAGCAGCCCTGCAGAGGGACTGTCAATATCGGCAATGTCCAGCTGCCTCTCAAAGTGGAGTTTGTCTGCTCCTCTCGTAACCGCAAAGGTATGGGACCCTTGAAACCATCGTCCAGTTAAAGTGTAATTGTTGGTGTTTGTCAAGCTATTCACTAAATACCATTCTTTCATACACATCATCGCATTCACAACGGCTCAGCAGGCTATATATAAACGTTATAATATAGTGTATATATATCATATAATTTAATATATATTTTATAATAATATAACTCCACTTGGATAACAGTGATTGCTCTTTTTTTTTGTTGCCCTTTATAAGGTCGCCCAAGTCACTACTTCTTCATTCTGATTCGCTACGGCCCCTGCAACATCGTGGCAACTCCCTTGGCCACAGCTGCCGACGCCAAAAACGGAGACACGATCTCGTTCCCCACCTCCGTCACTTTGTAAGATTTAGCCTCCGGTGTTTTATTCTTTTAAATGTTCACCTTTTCCCCTATTTCTCATGTCTGTAATATATTGATCTATAATCCATCCGTTTCAGAAAGGACATTTGCTCCAACTTTGAGATTGACGTGGAAGTGTATAGCCTGGTATGATTTCTTCTTTTAATTATGTAGTTGACCCTGAAAAGAGAGACAACACTGACACATGACTTGATTCAGTTTGGATTCAATTTGTAATGGACCTCTTCTACTTTCCAGTCCCACGCATCAGGGAGCACCTGCACTGTGGATCGCATCTCCACCAAACCCCGGGTAACTGATACTGTTCCATATGTGTTTCATAGGACTTGAGTGAAGGAACATTTGATTTACACCCTCTGCCTTTTACACTTACAGGTCACCCCAAGGAAGCTCCTGAGTACAATCACTGTGAGTTTTACCCTCACAATGTTCAGGGACAGTTCAATTGTATAAATAATCGAAAATAATATAAATTTTATCGGAAATTCAAATACTTCTTTTGACCTTTTCCTTTTCTAGCATCGGGCCAATAACAGTTTGACAGGTATGCTGCCTCCTCTTTTGTGGCATTTATCTCGATCAATTCGTCTCTACTTGCCATCTGGTATGATAGCAGTTGTTGATATTATAATATGAATGTAAAACTATTCAGAAACACAGCAAATATGTATTTATGTAGCAAACCCAAACTGAACACGGGACAGAAGAAACCCATGAGTTTGAAGTATGCATGTATGTAGGGTCCATCATTTCTGTATCGGAGGTTTCATAAAGTTTGTATTGTTTCTAATCTGCCATCTCTGGTACAGCTTCCACACTGCCTGCCCTGAACACACGCCGCTCCAGTAGCTTCTGCCTGGTGGGCTCCCATAAGATCACTCTGTCCTCGCTGGGACAGACCAAGTTCCCTCTGGATAAGGTATGTTGCTCTCCTTGGTACTGATCCTCAAAGGATGGTCATGTATTTAGATACATTTACAGTTTTGTATATTTATCCATGCTTTCGGATACAATCGGGGATGGTCAGATGACACTGCTTCTAAAAGTATACATTTCCATGTACTTATATCTATCCTCAAGATAAACATGTTGATAGGTTGTAGAGTTCCTTTTTTGTGTTCATTAAATGTTCACTTTGTTGTTGTGAACTCTTATAGGGTCTTTTACAGGTTTAAATCTTGACAAGTGTTGTGCAGATAAATAATATTTTTATGATCTGGATTACATTTAATGATAGAATGATATTATAGGTAGCAATATTTTCTAAACATTTTTCTGCTTAAATCCGAATACTTTCAAACAACACTATTGTGAAGGTGAGAAGGAGCCCATCTGAATTTGTTTGGTTATAATAGACTTCGTACCCCATATGCCTTTAGAAACAATGGAATGGTGGCTGTTTTTGTCCATGTACCATTGTTATGAATGACATTGAGCACAGATGGCCAGTGTTAGGTAATATTTCCATGGGCACGTGCCACTTGCATGGGTGTCCAACACTGTGGTGAGGGGTTTGGGCCACGTTGACGTCGCTTGGCCACTGAGCCAGAGTACACTGCCTCACTCCCAGTCTTCTTAATCATCTTTTTTTTTTTAAAATTCAGCACTTAACTGGGTGTCACTGGTGATGTAATCTCTCTTCCTCCCTATGTCTCCCTCCCCCCTCCCCTTCCTCCACTCAGATGAAATTTGATGGGAAAATCAGGAAGCTCCTGGGAGATGAGTTTCAGGAAAAGGTTTTCTGCATGTTCAAATCCTCGGCCCCTCTCACCTCCCATCACCCATCACATCGTGTTTCTCTTTCCCTCTAGAGACTGACCAGTTCTAGACTTAAATCAGGAAATCTGTGCGTGTGTTTGTGCGTGTGTTTTCATTTTCCCATTGCATTGTAATCAATCATTAGATATTTATACAATCATAAATCCAACGTTCCTAAAATGTCCCTAAAGTATTTTTTTCATAAGAGATCCCAACAGCCATGTCAGGCTTTTAAAGAATATATCTTAAAACGAGTATAACTTGTTAGGCATGCACATTTTGGATGTTAGAGTACTTCAATCTCACCGTAATCCAGCTGGTCAATGGCTTGATAGCTGAGGGTTCATAAACTCGTATTGCGTGGGCCATCATCCTCCCTGGGTTCCCAGGTTCCCTTCCTGTCTCCTCTGGAGGGCAACATCTACCTGCGCCTGGACAGCGAGGGCCACTCCAGCGTGCAGCACCAGGGCTTCCTGGTGAGGGGCTTGCGCCTGCTGTGTATATTTGCCTGGTTCCTGAGTGAAGGGGTTGATTATAATTGTACTCCTTGGGCGTTTCCCCAGACCATGTTTGAGGTGGTGAATGGATTTGGGGCGTGGCACCGGCGCTTCTTCACACTGGAGGGCTCCCACATGTTTTACTGGAACCACCCCAATGACAAGGAGGCCAAGGTACGATGGATAAAAGCATTCATTATTTTCTATGATACTTATTTATGCACATATTTATATTTTTTGTGTTTTATGAGTCCAAAAGTCACTCCCAGTGTTTCCTGGCAGTATTTTTCTTTTCAACCGTTTTGTTGTGTTTGTCCCCACAACACACAAGTACCAGTGTTCCAGCTCAGTGCATGGGTTGGAGCCCACGCCTATGAGTGGCCTGTTGGGCTGGGAATACGCAACACCTCGTCAACGTCTCTTCTTGTTTCCTGTTTGGTTGCGTGCAGGCAGCAGAGGGCACCATTTCTCTGGCCAGTTTGCCCAGCCTGTGTGTGAAGCCTGTGAAGAGGGACTCCTGTGCTCGACCTTTCACCTTTGAGCTTGTCAGCAACCTCCAAACACAGCTGAGGAATGAGGCCAAGGAGACCGTAGCAAAGTAAGATAAATTTCTTTGTATGTGTATTCGTATTGACATAATGCGCATTGATGAAACATTTATAAGTAGTTTTGTTTACATTCGTGGCAAGAGCAGTCCAACAATAAATGTATCAGCCAAATCAGTGCAACAAATACCAATATCAATTTCAGGTTAAATTATGCCAGGAGAGCCGGGTACAATGGTTAAATAACCCAGATCTTAGCAAGATGCCTAAACACTGCTCCTAAATCCATGTTTAACATGGATTCACTGCAAGCTGTCAGGATAAAAGTGTCTGGAAAAATGTTAAATGAACCAAATCACACCGCAAGCACTCTGCCCGTATCATTAAATATTACGGTTTCAGCTAACGGGAAAAGGAAGGGGTTTCCTTATTCAAAAGGTCTGCAACATTCAGAGCTGAATGGGGGCAGAGGTTAGATGCATCCATAGGGGGGGCGTTGATTTGCAATGATGCTGTTTTTTTGCTTGGCTCAAAGATTTGATCAATGGAGCCATTAAATACAAAACGTAAGATTGCCCTATTCTACATGTGTTGCTGCATTATTTATGCAGCAGAAAAAAATGTCGGGAACCTCATCATGTTTCACCATGTAGCCGGAATTTTAAAGACTTGCACCTAAACAAATATGGGGTTCAATTTCAAGGCTTTCCTCGAGGCATCTTACCCTTCATCATATATAATGCATATCAGACACGCCCCACGGGAGCCTGCTGGCAGTTCAAAGTGGACCACTGTACCGTAGAGCTGCTCGACTATGGAAAAAAATCATAATCTCGATTTATTTTGATCAATATTGAAATCACATTATTCAAGCCATCAATTTTTTGTTTGAATGCATGATGCATTTGTTCATAATTTCTCTCCAAAAAAACACTTTGTAACTGGAAAATTTGAAATTTTCCCTTAAAAGAATACCCAAAATGTTTATAATGGAACATTTTCAAATCGAAAAGGGTTTACAAATAATGTATCCAGCTGCAATTTCTATAGAACATTTTATGAATAAAATAAAAATACTTCAAAAAATCGCAGTTTCAACTCTACTATATTAGACTTTATTAGCGATCAAAATTCTATCAATTGCACAGGCCTACCACTGTGGCTGAGTCCCCCCTGACAGACCAGCGTCTCTGTCTCTGCCCACCAGGCGCTGGTTCTCCTCAGACACCAAGCAGGAGCGCTGCGACTGGATGGACAAACTCAACCAGGTGCTGCTGGACCTGCACACGTGGACCCCCACACAGGCCCACAGCCAGCCCCAGGAGGCCTCCAGCAGCCTGAGGGAGAGCCTGCTCTAACCCTGCCCTGGGGGGGGGGGGGGCCTGGCCGACAGCACATCAATCAATCATCAGTCTGTTGGAGCCGGGGTGCGTGAGGGGTGAGCAGGAGTGGGTCCTGCGACAGCTGTTGGCAGTAGAAAAGAGATTAAGACCTTTTTCTTCACTGCTAATTTTGCTGCTAAAATCAAAGTAGATTAGCTCTAATCTTGTGTATTCTTGTTCATATCAGAATTCTTAGAGAAACTAATTTGTATTTTTGAGTCGAGGCCTAAGGGATCCATATTACCTTCGATTGTCACTTGCCAGTGGGATATTGTTCTATTGGGATGGTGTCCATTGGTGTTGGCTCTTATGGGTGCAGGGGAGGAAATCAATTATTTTGGCAATAATCTCTCCTGCTATTATTGATCAACTATTATTGTTCAATTACCATTTTGAGATGAAGCCTTCTGATATGGGCTTATATATTTGAAGTACAAAAGACACATTTTCAGATGTGCATATTTTTGTTTGACTATAACTGGAAACAACATAAAAAAAAAAGTAGAACACTGCTGCAATCCTTGACACTAATAGAAGTCAGAAGAATATATAATGAATGTATAATAAAGGCATGGGTTACACATGCTAGTGTTGGACCGAGTGCCGTTTTGGGTGAGACAGATGAATGCGCCCTGACGCAGCCGAGTGTGTTTGGTGGCATGACACGGGAGAGTACTCTTGGATTGACAACTCCATTGAAAAAATGAAGTTGTGGTAGCCTTATTTTGGGTTAAATTGGCTTCAAATGCTAAAGGTTGGTTAAAATCTTAGGTTTTGTGTTGCACAATGGCCTGCCCATCCTTATACAGTAGAGAGTCAGGGTTTGGTATGGCAAAATATATGCGGAAACAGATTTGGGGTGCTGAAGGGACAATGGAGAATGTGTTGCACTGTATGTTATCTCTTGTACTATCCAATTAAATGTTCTGCTCTTTTCCCTCTATGTATCATTATCTTTCTATGTATACTCCTGTCACTCTGTTTGTATGATCCATTAATCTTTCCTCAATTCTATGCACCGTTCTATGCACCAATAAAAAAAAAGCCTGAAAAGAGCCGTCCGTCTTTCTGCAGATCTTAATGTAGGATATTGGCATCGCAAAGTCTTGAGGACTTGAATGACAACGCCTCCCGAAGCCTGGGAAGTTGTCGTGTTCTTGGTTGAGTCCCTCATGCCCTCGTGATTATTCAGGCTTATGGACTGGACACGGTCTTGAAGGATTACTGTGTTCTGTGGAAACGCCTTCATGAGGTCAAATCGTTCCATCTCTTCACATTAAATAAATTTGAAATTACTGTCAACCCGTAAGGCACCCTGCCTTCCCTCGCTGTGTATGATGTACTCCAGTATGTTTCCATACCATGGTTATAGGCAAAATGTGAAATGCTGAACTTAAAGATGTTGTTCTCTTGCTCCTATGGCAGGGATGTATATGAGAATCATCACACAAAGATTTCACTCCTTTTGGAAATGCTAATCATTTCCAGTGAGCAGTGTCCGTCTGTCTGTCCGTCTGTCTTGAGGCTCTCATAGATACCAGTACACACGCGGCATGGTATAGAGTCCGCCAGGAAAGCAGCTTAGGTCAGGAATGTCATGAAGGAAGTGGTCTGGAATTAGACTTCCTGTACCTCTCATAGCTCCTCGGGGTGGAGGTGGTGCTACGATGCAGTGCCAGGTGATGACAACAATGGTGTGGTGTGTGTGGGTTAACTGATGGGTAAGGTCCTCTCACTAGTCAAGGTTGGAGGATAAACTAGTTCCTTACACACCTTAGGAAATGACAAGACTGGGAGACCGGGTCCCTGTCTCCCGCCATCACCCAGGTGGCCTCCAGGTCCGAGGCCTGGAGGCCATTCTACACAACATCCGTTGGCCTGATAGACCCTCCACCCCTTAAATGGCTCTTGTGGAAGCCATGGACAAAAGGTAGCACTGATATGATGGCCTTGCAAAAAGAATAGTGGCCTTCAAACACATCCTTTGTGGGGAAAAAACTTTTTGATGTAATCCAAGTATATTATCTCATATTTTGTAAATGTAATAGAACTTGACTCGATCTTCAGACATTGCAATTGCAAAATAAAACTAAAATTATTTATACTGCTGTCCAACTACAAAAGACTTCAGCATGTTTGGAATAAGTATTTTGGATGTAAACACAATCCCTTCCCAAGACAGATAACGAAGGGGGGGTCCGATTAATAAACAAAC
Source organism: Gadus morhua (assembly GCF_902167405.1). NCBI lineage: Eukaryota > Metazoa > Chordata > Actinopteri > Gadiformes > Gadidae > Gadus > Gadus morhua. The sequence continues at coordinate 17,849,521 of NC_044056.1, forward strand.
CCCCTCCAAAGGTGGAAGTGCAGCCTGTGTAACAACTCCGCCACCAGCACCCTCAAAACAGCTGCACAGGATCCTCGAGCCCTCAGCCACCCAAGCTGATGTTGCAACAGAAGGAATAATACAACAATGCATTGTTCAGCACAAACAGTCTGGTAAGGTTCACTGACATTGTTTTTGGGAGATTGTTTGGGCCAATATCATGGCTACCAGTGACCTAAAAAAACAAAGCTTATCGGGATTTCTTTGCCGATATTATCGGTAGTTCGATTAGTTTTTGAAGCCTTACCTTTTCACTTGGGCGACAAAGAGGATTCAGTGACACAAGTCCTAATTTTACTCTTGTTTACTCCGTGAGCCTGTTTTATGGTTGGTCATAATGGCTCATGTATTATGTATGGTGTCTCATCCTGTGACTTTCAGCTTAATTGGTTTTACCTTAGGAATCAGAGGAGGTCTCATGGGTTCTCTGTGATTGACACTAAGTCCACTTACTGTTCTACTCACTCACGCTGTTTGGCTCTTCCTCTTGTTCCTTCTCTATAACTCTTTCACCATCTCTCCTCCCGCTTTAATGGCAAGGACCTGGAGAATAAAGTGCTAATAATTTATAACAAAAACAATGATAGTAAAACATATGCAACTAGAAATACGTCGTACCATGTGTACTAATGTAATGTACAATGACCATATTTTGTTTATTTAAAACGTCTGTCGGTCTCCTCATTGACATCAGTTGGATTATTCAGATGGTGTGTCCCCTCTCACCCATTGGGGTTAGGGTTGGACATATTCAAGTCCATAACTGACTCACTACAGCCCTCTCATTCTCTCTATCTCTGTCCCTCCCCCTCACGGCAACCCCTCCGCCCTTTTCCTGTCGGCCTCTAAGTGGAGGATGTGTCTGAGAGAGAGAGAGAGTGTGTGTGTGTGTGTGTGTGTGTGTGGTGTGTGTGTGTGTGTGAGCAATGGAGCGAGGGAGAGGGGGCGAGTCAAAATTAATATGCACCCTCTCTCGACCAGCCCTCTCTCTCCTGGTCTGTGTCCCTGTTTCCTCTGCCTCGCACGCCCGGTATTGTTGTGTTCTCAGAGCTGGCACTCCGGGAAACATTCAGGGGCTCGGCGCAGTAGAAGGGAGAGCTGGCAGCTGGACACCACCAACTTAAATGTCTGGAGGGGAGCAGAATGGGGGTGACAAACCAGAAGGTAATGCAGGCAAACACACACACCCACACGCACACGCACATACACAAACACACAATGACAACATGTATGAATGACCGACACCCCAGTGGAATGTACAGTTGTATTTGACTGAACAGTACTTTGACAAGAATAACTGAGTGTATGCATGTATCGTACTAACTTGTGTCATATGCCTTTTGCGGCATTTTTAGTCCTTCTCTTATCAAACAAACACGTTGCCTGCTGTGAGCAAAGTGGTGATATTGGCACTGATGAAGCTGTCCCCTGGTCAGTCGGCTGACGCTTGTTTTTTAAAGATAGCGTTGCTAACATCCTCTCAGTTGCCAAATTGTTTCTGTGCCTTTATTTTGGCTGTAATGCTGCTGTTCTGCCATGGATCTTATGACTCCTGACCCTGAGGTGCTGCTTCTGTCAATTTTGTTGTTGCAGACAACAGATTTACTGATGAGGACATTCCCGGGATTAGATCCCAGCAGCAGATAACAGGGTTGCCCCATGACTCACTTCAGTTACATAGGCGGGCTTGTTTATCTCATTCTGACAAGTGAAGTTGTTAACACACACATTGAGCTTGCCGTAAAAGTGGGGACCTAAAGTTATTTTATAAAGCATTGTGTGTCCCCTTGTCTTTGTGTATACATGATTTGTATGAATGGTTTCTCAGTATTGCGTGTCAGCTTTACGTGATTAACATTGATGGTTACTCAGGGTGGCCAGACGTTTTCCGGTTACAGTTCACGTTTCTGGAAGCTTGTCCCCGGAACACATAGTTAATCATAAGACATGTACTGCCCAATATTTTACTACAGTACTACATTTATCAAGCTATGATGAGGCAGAATGTCAATTTGATCTCTTTGGGTTCATTTCTGAAATCAGATCCGTCCCTTTTTTTCATATCAGAATACTGGTCACGTTACTCAACGAAACACCTGATCCAACAATAGCAAATAATGTATTTCTCTGCAAATTTATGGGAAATGGAAATAAACATGAAAAGCAAGCACCTACCCAGAGGGTTGTAGAGACAGAATCTGATAATGCTGAGTTACGAGCATAGCACATTACTCAGTCAGCAGAGTCACCAGCCCATCCTTCATTGTAGACTAATTTAGATTAAAATAGGCGCCGAACCAGGCTGTTGGTCAAATGACAAGCCACATGCCCGGTGGTGTGACCCATCTATGGCATGAGTGGATCAATAACGTCAATTCCTAAATGTGAAATCCCCTCCAATGGGAGGTCAAAAGGTTATAAAGCCTGTTGCCAGTAGAAACCTTTAGAAAGCTATTGCTTTCTAATAGCTGGCTACTAAACTGGTTTTCTAGCAGGTACATGAAAATAACTTGCATAACACAACATAATAATCAACATTGGAACAACCCATCCAACATTTTGTACAACTATTACACCTTTGGAGAAGTTTATATTGATCTAAAAGGAAATAAGGGAACCATTACAACAGGAATGTGGACGATGGAGAATATCACTTCAAATACCAATGCTGAGTTCCAATTGGGTTAGTCTGCAATGTGTGAGTGGGAATCCTCTTTTCTTTTGTTCCCATGTTCTCTTCCTCTACATTGCCCATAAGTCTGCTTGACTCCCCCATAAGTCTGCTAGTCTCACCCATTAGTCTGTGTGCTTGGCAGACCCTGCGCTCCGTACCGAGGTGTGGCCGGAGGTGGCCCGAGCGGAGCTCCTGGCGAGAGGAGCGGCCCTGAAGTGGGCGTCGGGGGTCTTCTCTCGGCCGGAGCACCTGGAGAGACTGGGCCAGTATAGGAAGAGAGAGAGCCAGAGGACCTCCTCCATACACACCAGACTCAAGGTGACGCCCTCCTGCACACTAACACACCAACGCTTAGATAGGTATAACATTCGATAAAACAGCCTCCCAGAACTACATATTTGAGGTTGTATTATTGAGGTTGCCAGGCAGTTCCCCTACAGGTACGCATCTATATTTTAAGTCGATTTAAAGTTAATCTGCACTGTTTATTATCTGAAGGGGCTTCTCTGCCCTCCATCGTCCCGCTTCAGACCAAAACAGAGGCTCATCCTAGTATGAAGGTTTGTGTTTGTGTTTCCAGTCGGTGGTGCAGTCCTACCTGGAGGGGGTGGGCTGGGGTCTGAGGCTGCTGCAGGAGTCCCGGGTGGAGCTGGGCGACGCGTCCCGCGCCCTGCAGAAGGCCGTCTCCGAGTCGGACCACAACGCCGAGGTGGTCTGCTCCATGGAGACCCTGAGAGAGCTGTCCTGCAGCCACTGCCAGCTCCTGGCCACCGTCAGCAACCTGCCGCGCCTCTACTCTGGTGAGTGGAGCTCCAGGAGGCGCCCGAGTTCACGAGGGGAAACCGTACTCCGTCAGGAGGTCCGTCCCTCCGCCGTTCGCCGGTGTGCGACCGTCCTTGTGGCCCTGACACACCATGCCGACTGCCGATGGTCGGCAGAAAAGGCGGTCGTACCGATATGGTCGTGGCTGATTCAACATGTGCAATCAGAGGAAAGGAAACCCAGACGGGCTTGAAAAGATCACCGACGGCCGATCGCACAGCACACACTCAGGTCCCTGAGCTCGCCATCCGATCAATAATCTGGTTGGTGTGTCAGGGCCATAAGAGCTCTGGAAGGATAATAAACTCAAAGGGTGGAGACAGAAAATATGATACATGTGTTGTACCGAACCCACTGCACTGGATTCTTATTAGAATTGATATGATCTATCCATATATTTATAGATAATTACTTTATTGTTCCCCAGAAAAAGGTTAAATAAATCTTGTAAAAGTTGAGTTCAATCCAGGGATGCATTATAGATGTGATCTCATGTTCCGAATCAACGCTGGATGATATCATCAGGGAGAAAGCATCTGCGTGATCTCTCTCTCTCTCTCTCTCTCTCTCTCTCTCTCTCTCTCTCTCTCTCTCTCTCTCTCTCTCTCTCTCTCTCTCTCTCTCTCTCTCTCTCTCTCTCTCTCTCTCTCTCTCTCTCTCTCTCTCTCTCTCTCTCTCTCTCTCTCTCTCTCTCTCTCTCTCTCTCTCTCTCTCTCTCTCTCTCTCTCTCTCTCTCTCTGCCAGTGCGCAGCATGGTGGCGGAGACGGAGCGTCTGGTGGAGTCGCGGCGGCTGCTGGAGGCCCACGCCCGGCTGATGGAGCTGGAGTGCTGGCAGGACGACATCCTGTGGCAGCTGAGCGGCGCGGCCCTGAGCCGGGAGGACCACGCGCTGGTGCTGCACTACTTCTCCGGGGTGGGCCGGCTGGTGGAGGCCCTGGGTAGGAGGACGACGCAGCATGAGGCTGTAGCTCGCTCTATTCATCCCGCAGCAGAAAGTATACAGGACGGCAGTAGAATAGCTACAATGATAAATTAATAAATGTATCATTGTCAATTGTAATTTTCTAAGCATTATAGACAGTTGAGGTAGACATGGTTAACCCTATTGTATATACTGCGCGCCTTAAGTGTCTAAAGTTTCTCAGTGAGTTAATTGTCCAGTGTAGGCTGATATATATGACATTATGACATTATACATTGTTTACCGTTAAATATAAGAGACTGACTTGCAATGGACAACGTTGCAAGCTTAGAACCTCTTGGAGATTTTCATGTTTGTGTTGAAGCTGTAAGTCACTGTAAGATAGTAAGACAGAAACGGCTGCTATATAACCAAACAGTAAGTACAGATATTAGAGCCTTAAGCCGTAAAGAACCTTTAATCCATGTTTGTCTAGTGTATATTCAAAACTCACAACCAAACTAGAATTGCCCTCTATCCACTTGTAAACGTTTTCCGAGTCCCCTGCTGTTGCCCCTGGTCCTCTCAGACAGCCTCCTAGCAGCTGTGTCCCCTGCTGCCCACTGCAGGTCAGGAGATCTGGGCTGTCGTGAGCAGCAGCCTGGCCCTGGCCCGCCAGAACCCCACGCCCTTTGTATCCGCAGTGCGCATCGTGGAGCGGGAGGAGGCTGTGGACCGCGCTCTGCTGGAGGAGAGAGGAGGAGGAGGGCGAGGAAGAGGAGGAGGAGGAGGAGGAGGAGGGGGAGGAGGGGGAGGAGGAGGAGGAGGAGGAGGTGGAGGAGGAGGAGCTGGGGTCAGACCCCTTCCCCCTGGCAGACCTCGCTGCTGGAGGGAGCGGTTCTTCCAGGTCCGTGACCTTGCTGCTGTTGTAGTGTTGTTCAACATGCATGCTGACTAATAGTCTGATCTTTTTCAGTTTATGTTATGGTTTGTTTATAACAAAAGAGTGTTGTTATACCACTGCATTTAATGCCAGTATGCTTTACAGGGTGATTAAATGTACAACATATACGTCGTATACCACATTTCTGTATATTTAAAATGGCTATAAAAAAAACATTTAAACAGAAGGGAATCAAATGGGAGGCTGCCAGGGAAAGGTTGATACCGAATCTAACTTTGCCGAGACGTTCTACTCCATCCAGTATATGAAAGACTGTGCGTGTTACCACCAGTACCGCTCAACCCAGGCCGTCCCGTCTGTCCACGACAGGTCCTGGAGGAGGCGGTGTCCTCGCGGTTCCGCAGCGTGTCCTACATGCACACCCGCGGGCCGGGCCTGGCGGGCCACCTCTCTGCGCTGCAGCACGCCATCACGGCCGACCTGGCCACTGTGCGCCACCTGCTGGAGCAGTGCGTGCCGGAGCACTACGGCCTGACCGGGGCCTACCTGAGGGCCAGCCACCAGTGCCTGCAGACCCACCTGGCGCTGGTGAGGGGCTCCATGAGGCCGGTTTAACACCGGGTTTAACATTCTCTTTTTTCAATACGCGTGTCAGAATTTGTTGGCAATTTCATCCTCTTATTTATTATTATTATCGTTATTTATGTGATAAACTGTGTATAGTATACACACCTTGTAGCACTCATCATAATTGGTGTTTAAGTATCGTTATTACCTTTTCCTAGACGTGAATTTAATGAGCTCACTTTATAAATAGCAAAACAGATGTTTCTGTTCTAGGTCAGCAGCTGGGAGCTGGAAAGTGGGGAAATCTTTGCTGTGCTCAACTGGGTGATACACATCTACAACAGGTGATCTTTTTTTTTACTTTTCATTCAGTAATATAAAACCTTATTTCGTAGACTGACAAATAAGTAACAATTCACTTTGCTTTTTTTGTCAAATTTAAGCAAACCTTTTTTGGAATGAGACAATATTGCTGCATCCTACTTTTTACGTCATTTTTTACATATAATCACAGAAACGAAATCATTACAGGAGAGTGATGGGTTCTTTGTGACATGGCCTCCTCCCCTCTCCACCAGCTCTTCTCCATTACCCCTGAACTGACTTGCAATTAAACTCTGACCGGTGAGTGTTTTCCCCCCCATTGCAGCCCAGACATGATGGGAGAGCCAGAGCTGGTGGCTGAGATGAAGAGCCAGGAGCTGGGGCCCCTCATCTCCCCGGAGAGTCTGGAGAAGCTGCAGAAGAAATACGTTCAGAGTGTCCGGGTGTGTTGGACCACAAGTAGCGGTATTACAGTCTCATCTTCTCCCCCCTGGTCTGGCTCTAATCCCTGTCTGTCTTCTGGTGTGCACGTGCGTGCGTGCGTGTGTGTGTGTGTGTGTGTGTGTGTGTGTGTGTGTGTGTGTGTGTGTGTGTGTGTGTGTGTGTGTGTGTGTGTGTGTGTGTGTGTGTGTGTGTGTGTGTGTGTGTGTGTGTGTGTGTGTGCAGAAGCGTGTGTCAGAATGGATGCATAAAGCCCTGGAGGTGGAGTTGACAGACTGGCAGAGGGACCAGGAACCTGACACGGACCATGAAGGCTTCTACCACACCTGCCTGCCCACCATCATCACACAGGTGGTACACTCTGCATGCAGGCACAAAAGCTCTTGCACACACAAATACAAGAAGGTAGAGGTCTAATTGAATCCCGTGTGTGTGTGTGTGTGTGTGTGTGTGTGTGTGTGTGTGTGTGTGTGTGTGTGTGTGTGTGTGTGTGTGTGTGTCCTGCTGTTGGGGGTTGGCAGATGTTGGAGGACAACGTGCGTGTTGCCCTGATGATAGGAGAATCCTTGCGAGACCAGACGATACAGATGGGACTCTACGAGATGGAGAACCTGCTAAACAAGTGTGTATCTGAGTGTGTGTTTGTGTGTGTTTGATGGAGAACCTGCTAAACAAGTGTGTGTGTGTTTCATTATCTTTATACGCTGTGTCAGTCATCAAGCGTTCTAGTCTACCTATATAATAATCCCATGGTTCGACAAACAAGGAGTGCTGTTTTTTAACACTCTTCTCATGTGAAACAAGCCTTTTACTTGTCCCTCTACTCCTCCTTCCTTCTCTCTCTCTGTTTTGCTGGCCTCCAGGTTTCGCGAGGCGCTGGTTGAGTTTGGTAAAGAGCATCGCAAGGATCAGAACAACAGCCAGAACAAGCTGTACCTCCATTACCTCCTGGCCTCGATCAGTAACTGCATCGTTCTCAAGTAAGACCCAGACAGACCCAGACAGGGGCCAGAGACAATCCCTCCAGCTCTGAATTATTTATGTTAGAGGGCTGCTTGTGCACAGGCTGCTGTTGTAGTCAAGGAGTGGAGCAATTCATTTATTCATTTATTGACAGAGAATGAATTGTACAGTAATCAGAGTTGCTGTTATTAAGTTATTTGGACATAAAAGCTTCTTTTTTTTTTCTCCATACTATCTTGCTCCTTCCTATGCTCTTCTGTACTGTAGCACTGAAAGGGGATATTTGATGGGCAACGGTTACAGCCACAGGGTAGCGCAGCAACATTTGGTTTCATTTAGACTTTTGGCACATGACTGGATGAGCTCATATAGGACCACCTTTTTAGAAACTCTCTTAGGTTTTAAGTTCCTATACATTCAGTATGTGTCCCTCTGTTTTCTAGTGAGCACATGTCCAAACTACATTCAAAGCTGCCATAAACTAATGAATGGGATCCCTAATAAAGCTATAATAGATTCAGCAAGAGTGTAAATGTTTATGAATGTGTATTGTTTATTGTTCAGTTTTTGGGTGCAGTATCATTGTACCCCTTCCTTGGATGGTAGCCATCTTGTTGTCATTGATTACAAAAGTCCTTGTTTTTAGGATTGTTTCACTCCAAGTCGAAAGGTTCTGCAATTGGACCCCAATGTACGCAGTCTACCTGTTGGAAGACTTGATGAGCCATGCATGACCGTCCTGCATATTGATGAACAATTCCCTTTTAGATGCTTTGGATAAAGGCGTGTGCGGAAATAGTAAAGGCTATTTATCCAAACCGTTACTTATTTTCTCATTAGCAGCCTCTAGTGGCGGGAGTTTTATCTACAGTTGTAGCGACCATTCTCAGAGGACAGTCATCATCTGAGGTTTTCAGTTTCATCCATAGTGCTTCACTCTTTAGTAATGTAATGTTTGCATGCCCCCCCCCCCCCCCCCCCCCCCCCCTGGCTACAGGGCGTCCACAGAGGGCCTGCAGCGGCAGCAGTCGTCCCCCACCGCCTGCCTGTACTCCCGCACCCCGCCCAACCCCATGGCGGCCCTGGACCGCGCCGTGAGGCGGGCCTGTCGCCTGGCCATGGACCAGCTGCTGCTGGAGCTGCAGCCCGTCCTGCAGGGCCTGCTGAGCCGCCCCTGGCTGGCCCAGGGGAACCCTTCCACCCCCATGGTGTGCCGGGTCCTGGAGAGGCACCTGGAGCTGTACGTCCGCGTGCGCCCGCCCTGCCAGCAGGTCAGGGGAGGCCGCCGTCTACACCGACCGACCGAAGCGGTTGTTGTGGTGCTGTTGTATAACAGGGGCATCACAGGGGTAGTATATAAGACAATATTTTAAAAGAACAACATACAAAAATGTGTATTTCATTCTGGTGTGAGCACTGGAGGGAATCTTGAAGTTAAAATGACATTTTGTACACCTGACCTGGTTATACATTTCCTGTATAATTTAAAATGCAAAAAGTACATTTAGAAAATATAAATGCATACATACGTAAGTACACACGCCAGGCTAATCTAAAATGTGGTGTGGGTGTACCTGTACCCCCCCCCACAGCGGCTGCAGGAGGAGGCTCAGTGGATGCTGGTGGTGGAGTACGTGCGGGCCCTCATGCACAAGAGGACGGTGTGCCGCAGCGCTGGGGAGAGGCTGCAGCTGGCACAGCGTATCGCCCAGGACGACCTGCAGCTCAGAGAACTCTTCACCGGCCTGGTGGGGGGGCGCTCTCACTCTGGCTCCTCCTCCTCACTGTATCTTTATACCAAACATCAAGTGTGCACGGCCGTGGGCCGGACGTCCAACCACAACGGGGACAATACTTGGCACAACAATTTAATCTCTTTAATTTATAAAAACATCCTATTGTTTTGTACATCCGATTGTTTAGGTACACCACAAATGGTCTGGAAGATTAATTCTGCACTTTTAAAGGGTTAAATGTTTTGGGATCTAGTTTGAAACAGATTCAGTACGGAGGTATTTCTTCTCCCAGCCATCCGTCTGTGGGCGTAGATCTGTACGAGCATGCCACCAACGTAGTTGTGATGCTTTTCCGTGACGTCCCCAGGAAGGTGAGGGGTCGGGGCCGGAGGTGAACCCGCTGGCCCTGCTGCCGGTCCTGGCCGACTTCATCCGGCTGAAGGACCCCTGCATGCTGAGTCTGGAGGTGTCCGGGGTCGTGATCAAGTACCCGGACATCAGGTCAGACCTGCTGATTCTCCCCATACCTCCTCTCAGTATATTAGCTTTCCTCCATAACAAAAATATAAATACACTTCATTTGTAAAGTATCATAGAAAATGCGTGCAAAGTACGAGACGGACACATTTTCAAGGTAGAAGCCTTAACAGGAGGTGGGGTAGAGGTCATTACATATTTATACAGTATACTTAAGATTGGCAACAGCACATAAGATAAAGGCAAAATAAGGTTACCTAAACTGGCAGAGAATCGCAGCTGGCTTGAAAAAACTACAAAATAGAAACTCTTTGACTTTATGATGCCATACCATAGCATATTTTTAACACTCCCCATAAAAGCCAAACCAACCGTCTGTCCTCCTGTCCCCCCCCAGTGAGGAGCATGTGTGTGTGCTGCTGGACATCCGAGGGGATGTTTCCCGGGACGTGAGGGGCGCGGTTCTTGATGTGCTGGAGCAGAGTGCCCCGCCCCTTCCTGCCGGCTACCGGCCCATCTTCACAGACATCCTGGTGCCTACCTCCCCAATGCCCTTCTGTCTGCCAACCGCCAAGTGTGCTTGAGCTCTGGACTGCTAGACTACAACAGGACAGAGGCCCGCTGACCGCGTGTCCTCACTCACCCCTTGTTATGTTCTTCTGCTTCGGCTTTAGAATTAAATTTAAGGACCGTTTTGGTTTCAGATGGATTTGAGATGGATTATGTTACAGGGTTCTAGACATTGTTCATTGCTGGGGGTTTTCTTTCACAAATTAGCTGCAACCACTTAGGAAGGACTGTTTTAGGGGTGGTTTTGACGGTATACCTACCATCAGATTCAACTTTTGGAAAGGTCTGCAGCCTGTACAGGTAGAGGCATAGATTAAAGGTGATTGGAGACCATCTTGTTCATGTCAAATGCTACAGATTATGGTCTTGTTTGCGCCTCGATACACTATTGGGGCAAGGTTATGTGGTTGACCCCGCCCTTATATTGAATCATCCATTTAAAAAAAAAAAAAATGCAACAGAGATGGCCAGATAACTATTAATACTCTGAGCAATGTTTTCAAACAATTGGTATTATTATTAATTGTTTTGTTTTAATTTTTGAAGTACACTTAAGAAAATATTTTTTAAGTTTGAATTTAATTATACAAATATTGTCTTCTTTACATGTGCATTTTGTTCACTTGGGAAAAACAACATTTGAAAGCACAAAAAATAATGCCTCATACAATCAAGTACATCATATATTTAATAAACCTATATATCAGCCAACATCAGAACAATGCAAATGCATTCTATTGTACACAAAAAAGCAGGCTAGATTTTCTAATTTACATTTGTCATTGGTGTCACTGTTTCCTCAAAAGCGGATGGAAACTAGTATCCTGAATTGTCTCTCAGTGTAAACCGTGTCAAATAAATTATACGAAACAATGTGTTTAGATTCCTAAGTTTTCAGAATGCAACGTTATCTTCAGAGACTGATCGAGTAATGTCTCGCTGCAGCCTGTAGGACATGGACATCCAACGTCCAAGTGCTGTCACGTGACAACAATATGGCGGACACGGTGAGACTCCTTAGCTGTGTCCCTATTCCTCTACGAATAGTCAAATCTCCTATCCTTTACTTAACCTTTGCGGAAAACGAGAGATGACAATGTGCTTCCTTTCAAACATAGGAAAAGACAGCGCTGTTTAAAATGAATCCGACTCCACTTTTCCTAACCGACGTCATTGCGCGACGGGGAGTATTGCTGACCTCTAGCGTTTCTATGGTGGAACTACAGTTTTCCGAAGTTGGTCTACAACAGGGGTTCTCAAAGTTTTGACAGCTGAGGGCCAAGTTAGGAACCCAAAATATGACTGAGGGCCGCCAAAGGAAAAAAATGTAGTCGGGTAACGCCGTCAGCATCCCAGTGGTGAAAAAAAACATTGCACCGTGGACCTCTGGGAGGGAGGTCAAGTGAGGTCTAAATCACAAAACTGAGGTTCATCCTTTCAAAGTAATGTACAGTCGGATTAAAACTAACAAATAACAGGATTGAAGTAGAGAGAGTCGACTTTTCTCTTTATATTTATTTATTTTTGTTTAAATTAATAGTGATATAATAAAAAATAAAACGTAGGCCTACTGGCAATGATGGAAAAGTAGAGCAAAATGGGGAACGACTTCACGTGACAAATGAAAGAGTGAACAGAAATTGTTTGCTTTGCAAAAAACCTTTGCAAAGCAAACACAATTAGAGAACAGACTGCCTTAATTCAAAGACAATTTTCTAATATGGCAACCTGTGTGACAAATAAAGCTTTAGGTGTGTGTGTGTGTGTGTGTGTGTGTGTGTGTGTGTGTGTGTGTGTGTGTGTGTGTGTGTGTGTGTGTGTGTGTGTGTGTGTGTGTGTGTGTGTGTGGGGGGGGGGGGGGGGGGGTATCTAGTTTGTATCTATATTAAGTTAATCTTTGGTGTGTGTCTATTTGGTGTGTTTATCTTTATGGTGTGTATCTATATGGTGTGTAACTATGGTGTGTGCGTATCTATATGGTGTGTAACTATGGTGTGTGTGTGTATATATATATATATGGTTTGTATCTGTCGTTTGTGTGTGCATATGGTTTGTATCTATATGTTGTGTGCGTGCATATGGTGTGAATCTATATGGTGTATTGTGTGTGTGTGTGTGTGTGTGTGTGTGTGTGTGTGTTAACGTGTGTGGTGGTAGGCGATGACTCCAGTTTAACACAAACACACACACACACTCACTCACGCACACAGTAAGGTGAATTGAATGAAGACTTTTTTCGTTTTGAAGTTTGAATCTAAATCAGTCAGATCAGACTCATCCCTTTAATTAAAATGAGGGAGGTCATTTAAGATCAAACACAGAGCTGAAATAGCCTCTCAATGTTACCAAGAAGACCACAGGGTGCCGAACCTGCATTGACTTTTACTAATTAGCTCACCTGCCGCAGCTCGCCTGCCAGGTGTTTTTCTTAATTAGTTAATTGGTTGCATCTGGTGTGTTTCACTTAAAAGGGAACCGGACAGTACATTTGTTTGTGTGCTGTTTTGTCTGTTGTGACTTATTGAACATCTCTTCCAGTTTCACAGGTTAAAGACTTTTTGAAGTAAAGAGGAGCATCTCATCTGAACCTGATGTGAGTAGAATTGTGTGGCAAAGCACAACTGACGTGACTTGTATGTTGAATATAAATCACTGATAATGTGTGAAGGAAATCGGGGATTGTGGTGGTTTAACTCTCATTTGAAATTTGGACCATGAGTAAACTGTTCCTTCCTTCAAAGGTCTATTATGGATATTTAACTGCAGTTCTGTGAGTATCCCAACTTAACCATGAAGCATAACTGCAAACTGTAAATCATTAATTTCTCATTACTCTTGGGCACATTGATGTATTTTGGCTTCCTGGTGAGTTAACCTGTTACCTGAAGGTTGATCTGAGTAGTGAGGATGTTTTATTGGTTCATGGGTTACTTAGGTGTTTGGTTTATGTTGGTTTTAATGATTTGTTAAAATGGTTACAGGCTCCAAGTTATTGTTGTAAACTGGAGTAATGCGTTGGGTTCTGATATCTTCAGTCTTCTTTCATTCTATTCTCCTGAGCTCTGCATCTTCATCACATGAGTGTTGCTTTAATGATGAGGCAGTGGTCTGAGTGAGCAGAGGTGCATACTGGGGTACAGAGCTGTCTCGAGTCTACAGGTCTGTAGACACGCCCCCTCAGGGGAAACCGTGTGTTTGAGAAAATGTCGTGTCGTCAGTTACATGGACTGGAATGTTCTTAAAGATGGAGACAGGGATTCAGAAGGAGAAACACCAGGGGGAGATGAGGGGGCACCTCATCTCAACGACTATAACACAACTTCAGTCTGACACATAGAACCATGGAACACATTCAGCAGTCCCCTCTAGGCATCGTGACTCCTCAGGAACAGTTTCATTTCCAAGAAGGTCTTATTTGGGGCCATCCCCATATGGATCCTGCTCCTCAAGAGCCACCCCCCTCCACTGGGTGGTCTTCTGAACAGATGACCTCCTTCCTGTCCTCAGGCTGACTAAAGCTGCACCGTTTTGTGTCTGTGAAGGCCCCTCATTCAGGAAACCACTGGACTACAAAGACATGGCTTCAGAGATGTTGAATCAAGGTTTTTACCCTGCATGATTGTTTGGCCTTTAATGGCTCATTGGTCTGTGTTTGGGTTTGACATGAGATGGAAGATTTTTCATCATCGCTAGGGTTCTACTGTGTGTGTGTCTCCCACTCACACCTGGCATGGGGTTCTACGTGCCTGTCCTGGGTTCTATGTGTGTGTCCGGCTTGCTTTGACAGTGATAATGTTCATACGGGGTTCTGTGTGATTGGCTTGGGATATTGGAATGGTCAACTAAATCATACCTGATGGACGGCCAAACGTTTACTTAAGGGCCTCCAGTAGACATGAAGAACCCTGAGCGACGCTCCGGAGCGAGATCCAACACACTGGGCAGGAAGGAGAATATCCAACTCAAGTGTAAAAGGATGCAAGCGGCGTGTTCAGATCAGTGACTTCAAACAAGGACTACACCAATCAGGATCAATGGAGGATGGACACTAAAAGGAATTCCACAAGGAGAGTCCGACATTGGAAAGGGACCTAAATGGATATTCAAGATGACTGTAATGAGACGGCTCTTCTTACCTGGCTGGATTGATGGAGAGCCCTGTGGATCTTTTCTTGCTCTCAGTTGCAAGTCTTCTCAGGCTGAACTGTAATTGTTTCGGACGGGACTAGCTGAACGATTGGTTCCCTTAAATCATAACCAATCCGGGAACTCCAGCTAGTGCGCTCTTCGAGCTGAAGTTGTGCTCTTCAGCTGAGGAGGTAAGGAAACCTTCACTGGGGCTTCAAGGTGTAAAGAGGAGAATGTTTCAAAGTGTTCCATGGTACTCTGATGAAGACCGTTGTTGTGTTCCACTGGCTGCGAGGAAGAACCCACACATCTTCCTCTTGGCCTTTCTCCTCTGAGAATCCTGGCGCCATCTTGAAGGATATTCCAGCTCATGTAACTGATGTCACGACAGATTCTCAAACACTTGGTTTCTCCTGAGGGGCGTGTCTATGGAACTGAAGACTTCAGACAGCACTGTATCCCAGCATGCATCTCTGCTCACTCAGACCACACCCGCATGAGTAGGATGCAACACTGTAGTGATGGAGATGTAGAGTTTTATAAGTAACGAGGGAGCAGACTAAGGTGATTAGAACACAATGGAAGTCTGAAAATCTTTATGCCATGAAGATGGTTGGATAGTTCAGGAATTGGGCTTCTTTTTATTATGGGCAGTCCTTTCACTCAGATGCCCACTTCTCACTGGAGCTGTACATGTGTTGGCTGGCTGGTATAATTTGCTGTTGGTGATGAGGCGGTCAGGGTGACGTTGCAGGGCTATGGTCGGCTCTCTGTGAGCTCAACGTTTAGATTTGCTCTGTATGGTTTGTACCCTGAATAATCTAGATAATTGTAAAATGTAGACACGGTTTTGTTTTGAATGATTCCAGGATTTTAGGTTTAAAGTTGTTGTGGGACAAACATGGTAGTTTGGTTCTTATGGTTTTGAGTGATATAACTTGTACACACTGGGTGCATAATAATGTAAAGGTACACTGAATAGTAGTAATGACCAACAGCAACAAACAGATCTCCTCAAGGTAAGTCTGTTGGCTGTGTTTTAATGAAGACCATCGCTGGACTTCAGGATCTTCCTCCGTTCAGCTCAAGGTGAGGTGCTGGTTCTGTTTTTTCTTTGGTTGGTTCCGGCTGGAATGTTCGGATTCCAGTCAGACGGTTTGTGCTTCCCGCCGTGGAAGGTTCTGAGTGTGGTCACTTGATTTAGTCCCAATGGTTAGCATAGAACGTTGTAGTCTTGACAACCATAAGAAACCACCTGGCAGTTAGTTTGAAGGGAGTCCCCTGAGGGAATCTGGCGGAACGTTCTGGATTGTATTTGCGTAACCTCCAGCCGTTGCCAACGGAAACTATTTTTCAGTCGGTTTCCATTGGGAATTGTTGCCCCCTATCTTAAACAACTAAAGTTTGATATTAAATACATACTGAGAAGTACGTCGTACAATATATTGATAATTTCCGATGGTTGCGCCGTTCTTTTAACCACAATGAAGTTGCGGGACTCTCACCGCGTACAAAACAGCGTTCTACTTGCGGGCCCATTTTGGACATCAGGGAAGGCTGAAAATCCTTTTGAGGTGGAAGATAATTTGACATTTCTTCAACGGAACCCAGCACCTGAATATGGCTGAGTATATTTGATTTAATATCGATACTGCTTAGTGTTCTTTGTTACTTCAGCTTTTGTACGTTCTAAATATCTGCTGTCATTAATTGCCACAGAAGTTAAACCCTACCCAATGGAATGACGTTAAACAACGACTTTGGTGCAGAGTTACCAACTGGATAATATCAAAGCTAAAATAATGGCCGTCATTCCAACATGCTACAGTAGAATATAAGCGTCTTAGAGTACCATATTAAGCGCTATATAAATTTCATTTATTATTATTAGAAGATACTGTAGAACTGTACAAGGTTAAAAAGGTAACATGTAGTTTGTCCCAAGGTGTCTGCCTCCTCACCCAGAGCAAGACGTCCACCTCCTCACCCAGAGCCAGACCGCCACCTCCTGTCAGAAGTCCTACAGAACAGGTCAGTGCTCTGTGTTAGTAGAGTCTTCTCAATTCTCAAGTCTTTTCTGGCCTTGAGTTATAAAATAATAGTTCAATTAATTGTGAAACTCTGTTTTGGATGAGTCTAATACGTTTTTTTTGTTGGGTAAATGCTGATATAAACCTGCTGCTGTAGCTGAAAGGCGAGGCTTAGAGGCTGGGGACCGGAGGCTTGTGGTGCCAGGGTGGATCGGAGACTGAGGCTGGAGACCAGGGGCCTGCAGCACCGGACCAGTGGGTAACCATCACAAGTTCATCTGAAACACTAAAATCCACTGTAGTTTAGGTCTGGTTTTGATCATCTTATGACTTTAAATCTGTGCCAAGCTGTGAGTTAATTCATACGGGGGTTATGCAAGAGTCATATGAGCCATTAATGTTACTAGTGCTGCTACGACCGTAGTGGATGAATTGCTGAACGCTACAATCTGCAGACTTTTAAGTGTTTTTAAGTGTTTAAATTTGTCTTCCATTTTACAAGTGAACCTCAGATGCAGGAGGTGGGGTGTGTTGCGTCCCCAGGTGATTTACTGCTGAGACCAACTGTGTTTGAAACCAGACCAGGAATCCATGGCTGAAGGAGCTGATGGAGGAGCCCTGCTGAAGGAGCAGATGGAGGAGCCGTGCTGAAGGCCCTGGGCTGGTGGTGGAGCTGGTGGAGGGCCTGCCTGGTGAATGACGTCTGTCGTGGGGTAGATGGAGCTTGACTCTGAAGTGATCATCACACTCACTGCCACTTCATTGCCACACTACCGGCGTTTGTACCATATATATCAGACGACTACATCTGTTTTACCACATGTTGAAGCAAGACTTCCGCTGTTTGTTCCAGACCAGGACTCTGAGGAGAGCTGCTGGAGGAGCTGAGACCCTGGAGGACGACTAGGAATCGACCAACAAGGATTCCTCGTAAGTTTGTATTTACTTGCATGGTTGACTTAAAGGGCAAAATACAGCTGTTCATTTGACATGCGTTAACCAACTACCGCTGAGTTCTCTTACTAGAACGTGTTTCTGGAGCGGAGGCGAGCTGGTAGGGGAGCCGTGAATCTGGAAGATGACCATCACTCTACCAACAAGGATTGTAAGTTTGTATTAACCAAACAACCTGGAAATAAAGGGCTTAAAAATAAGACAAACTACATGTTTGTTACCAGACTTTAGGGCCAGATCCGCGCTGTTTGTTCCAGAACAGGACTCTGGCTGAGGAGAGCTGATGGAGGAGCCAAGAATCTGGAGAACGACATCACTCCCCCAACCAGGATCCTCGTAAGTTTGCCTAAAATAAACAGAGTGGACTTGTTGTAACGCAGGATTAGTTTGTCCAGTACAAGTTGCGGCATACTATTGTGGTTGTTTACCAGACAAACTACAGCTGCTACTTTGTTACGCGCCATTAGAGCCCAACTACTCCTGTGTTTGACCTTACATTAGAGACAAACTACTACTGTGTTTGTTACCTTGCATTAGAGTCCAACTACTCCTGTGTTTGTTACCTGATATTAGAGACAAACTACTACTGTGTTTGTTATCTGATATTAGAGCCCAACTACTTCTTTGTTTGTTACCTTACATTAGAGCCCAACTACTCCTGTGTTTGCTACCTTACATTAGAGACAAATTACGTTTGTAACCAGACCAGGAATCTGGACGACTGATGGAGAAGCCATACATCTGGAAGGCAAATCCTGAGGACCACCAGGACTCTACCATCAAGGATTCCTCATAAATGTGCATTATCTGGACATAGTGGACTAGGTAGGGGTTGGGGGTTCAACTTTCAAACCAATGCTGCAGGGTTCAAGTCCTCAGAATACAGTGATGCGTCCTTGAGCAAGGCGCCCTAAAGCCTGCCTGCTCCTTGATGACTTATCTTTGGTTCAGATAATGTTGCATCTTTTGAATATTAAACCTCATCCATGTCCTTGTTTGGTACGGGCAGACACACCTGAGCTGAACCTCACCTGATCCTGTTTGGTCGGGGGTAGACACACCTGAGCTGAACCGCCCTGATCCTGACATCCTGCTGGTCCCGTCTCCTCAGTTCATCCGAGCCTCGTCCTCCAGAAGACCTGCTGAGCTCAGCAGTCTGAGGCTGATGGATCAATGACCTCCAGTGGGAGTGATCTTCTTGACCCCACATGTAACCGTGTGCTTCCACACGCCTTTTCCTCACGTCTGTCACTAACCTCACTACTTCACTACTCTCTACTGCTTCCTCTTTTCTTCCTTCTCTGTGGTTCAAACCTTTACACTGAAGGCGTGTCTTCCTGACCTCAGAGGGTTTAGCGTTAGGGTTGAGAGTCAGGGTTTAGAGTCAGGGACAGAGCTGGTCAGGGAGGACTGCTTTTACACAAACCTTCACTTGCTTTCGGAATGGTGGTGACATTTTGAAAAGATTCATTTGGGAAAATTGTTTTCCTCTGCTTTCCTTTACAAATTGTTTTAAACTTCTGTCAAGTGTTTTTGTTTATATATTAAAATCCCACATTGACTTCTACATGTTTGAGGTTCATTTAATTGTCCTTTAACTTGGTTAACGTCAAGCTAAACTCCTGCAATACATTTAATATACATGATTGTTATTCTGCAATGTTCACATAATCCATTTTGTAAAAATATGAAACCTCCATATTACTACTAAATTCAAGCCTATTCATGTATTTAACAATGTTTATACTGCCCCGCAGGCCATTCTCTGCTACAACACGTTCAATCCACCAACCCGGCTCACATCAATGTACTAGAGCTACGTTGGTTCAAACGGAAAATGTAGTTTGGTGTGAGACTGTTGTCCAGCAGAGGGAGCTGTCATACACCTTAATTATACAGAAATGTCTGTGTATTTACATTTTAAAATGTTCATGGGGTGGTCTAGTTTTTCTGCAAATAACTCTGCCTCCAGCAACAGGATTGGTCGAAACGTATGAAGTGAAGGAAATAAAAGCCCAGGGGCCTCATGTACTAAGGTTGCGTACGCACAAAAACGTGGCGTACGTCCTTTTCCACGCTCACGTTCAGATGTACAAAACGTGAAATGACCGTAAAAATGTGCGGTCCCCACGCCAGCTCCAGAGCTGTCGTACGCGCGTTTCTACAGCTATTGTTCCTTTGGCGACACTTGGAGGTGACGCTGGGAAAAAAGGTGAAAACAATGACTCAGAGTGATTTGCACATCAGAGACACACTCATGAACAATTAACACACCTTGCAATTATATGGGTGGCTATAAAAGCATGCGCAATGGATGAAGAAAATTGTTTTAAAAATGGCTGCGTTAGCGTTGTTAGAGGACATCGCAAATGGTCAAATCCGAAGGGCGCTGGAGACGCCGGGGCCGACGGAGCAATCCGTGCCCTCTCCTTGCTTGTCTATTCAAAAATAAAAAATTTAAGTTAATAAACACGAGTCAAAGTCTTTAATATCCTGGCATCTTTACGCACGACTTATGTGTATTGCAAGCAGCCAATTGTATGACCAGTATAATTACAGCATTTATGACTTCAGCATATTTACCTTGGGGATGATCGGTGTCCCCTTCATGGGCTCCCACCACTCCGGTGAGAGCTGTGTCACCGATCAAAGCGGCCACTCTCAAATCGAAGGGGGAGAGTTCCCCCACTCCCGTCCCCCCTGTTGCGGTCACGCTTCGGCGGTGGGCAGAAACCCTCCGCTTCACCTCTACCTTGAGGTCTGACCACTTTTTTTTAATTTCAGAGTGTGTGCGCTGCTGAGACCCCACTGCATTGACGGCCTCGCAAACACACTCCCACTCACTTCTCTTTTGTTTTGCATTTATCCCTGTTGACAGGGTTCCAATAGCATATGCTTGCGCATTTCTACCTCGTGGAGCAAAATCTCGAGCTCAGACTCCGTGAAGTTTCGTTTTTTGCCTCTGTTCATGGTGCCTGGTGATCGGATTAAGAGGTGAATCTCAGGTCCAGAGGCCTATTTAAATGAAATTGCATATTTAAATGAGGGCGTGGACAGGGAGGAGTTTGGCACCTCGGCATGTGCGCTCAATTCAACGTTGATCGAGATGTAGAAAAGAAACGTGCTTGGATCCATGCGTTCGCACACTTTGATACATCTGAATTTATTTATTATTATTTTATTATTTTTGTGCGTAAGACAGTTTCTGGGTTTTGGCGTACGCGAAGTTTCAGTATGAAATCCACGCAAGTCTTAGTACATGAGGCCCCAGGGGTCTCATTTATAACCGTTGCGTACGCACAAAACGGGGCTGAAATTGGCGTACGTGACTTTCCACGGCAAGGTTGTGATCGATAAAAAACCAACTTGACGGGAGAATGTGCGCAGCCCTAAGCAAACTCTGACCCATGCGTACGCATGGTTTGGAGGAAAAGGAGAATTGGCGACACAGATGGTGTGGTGGTGAACTGAAGTCAGACAGAAGAATTGTAGAGTGAGAAGAAACATTATGTTTTATCATATCCCTTCATAAATTTAATTTCAACCCGTATCATGCGTTAAAACTATAATCAGAATAATTTAAGGCAACTGCGTTATTTCTTGGTTATAACTCCAGAAACATCTCCTTAGGGTTAGGATATTTAATCCCGTCACTCCATACTGTCCACTGACGGCGCGACTGCATGGAATAAAGCATCTGTCCAACATGTGTCAATAACATAATATCTTTATGTGAAACTGTAAACACATAATCAAATGTAAATTAAATCCCAAGTGTGGAAAACCACACTCATCACAATTGTTGTCCGTTACTCTTGATGCTTTTCATGACAAATCAGGCATTAAAAAGGGGTTATGTTCAAGAACATTTCATATGGGTGATTACAAACTGATTATCCAAGGTGTTCTCGGTCAGTCTTACCGTAACCCTATAAATACAGAGGTGAGCGCCGTGGTAATGCTGCACCATATGGCACTTCTGGCGGACCATGCAAATGGCAGGATTCGGAGGGAGAGTGCCTTTAGGGACCATAACGATTTATTGGTAGGCTTTATGTCAGACCACACCCTGTTTAATTCTGGGACTGTGCGCTCCGTGCTACTGACAGAGTTCACTGCTCTGGTAGCAGGGTAACAGTTTTGTCACGTGTTCCATTGACCACGTGATCAGAACAACGTGTGACGCTGTCGGTGAAAATGTCTGCCCCCTTGTAGGCAATGCTGCTGTAAAGTAAACTACAGTACCGCGGTAGTAATTGGACGTATAAGCTTGTCATAAACTAAAGTCACACAGTTAACCGGTGATCATATATTGGGAATCTATGCAAAAATGAAGACATTCTGTGGACGAGCGAACCCAACTACGGGTGCCCTAGATTGGGTGGAGGAAAGTGAGGAATACGACTATCATCAAGAGATAGCAAGGCAGGTTGCAATGGGGAGCATAGCATTATTGTTATTAGTGTTACCATACGTTTTATGATTGTTATTGTATGCAGAAAGCCAACTACGTTTGCTCTGTTGGTCAATCAGTTCACTTCATAGCTTAAGATAGCACAGTATACATTTACATTGCCCCATAATAAAAAATACTATAATGCTTTTAGAATAATGCCAATACATCTGGGATTTATTTTGGACAATGCACTGGCGTAGTAAGTCATTGATGCCAAGTCATTAGGATGGGCCATTCACTTACAAAATCAATAATTGTAACTTGTATCTTTTTCTTGTATCAGGTCCAGTTATGCTGATATGCTTCATGATACCGATCGGGTGAGTTTGCTGAGCTGGTTTTAATGTCCTACCCATTCCTCAGTCTGTGGATCCCATTCAGCATTCAACAGACCTTGAATGTGATGCACACAGGATTAATCACACACATTAGGCAGACATAGTACAACCCCACTCATTCATGATGAGCTATCAGTTATCCTGGGCATCCAAATAGTATAATCTCTACGAGTATGTCTTTTAGTGCTAACTTTTGGGTGATAATGCAACTCCAGTAATCAGAGTGGAATGGAGTCCCTTTCTCAGGGGCAGGCTCATACATAGTGTCATGCTCATTGCCATTCTGCTACCTGAAGCTGCACATATTTTTTAAATGTTTGACCTGCTGCTGCAGAGATGTACTGTGGGCTTTTCATTGACTCTGGAGGGTAATTTTTTACTAAATCTACAAAAGTGAAAAAAATGTTAAAATTGATTAATAATAATCCACTTAATTCATTCCTGGGACACACCCTACTTGGTCAGTTAATGTGTGCCGTTCACATAATAACGCTTTGCCCTCTCTCTATTCCAGAACCAGAAATATTACGCGGGTATCCGTGCAGCTGTGGCCAGAGTGAAGGCTCGTGGTGAGAAGGCGACGGTTCTGGACATCGGAACGGGCACGGGCCTGCTCTCCATGATGGCACTCACAGCGGGGGCAGACTTCTGCTACGCCGTAGAGGTAAGACAAACATGAGCCAGACATTTCTAAAGAAAAAGCCCTCTATAATATATGCCATTATAGCTGAATGCAATTATAGCATTTCTATAATATTGTAAGGAAATGCTAGTGTTTGAGTATAGGTCTATAATAAGCTACAGATTTTAACCTTCTTTGTGACCAGGGACCACACCAGAATTTGCAACAGGCTCCTCTTTGCTAATTGCTGAAAGCTCCTTTCCCAATAAATGTTTAGCCGAACCAATGGTTATTTTTAACACCAAAACATTCAGTGTTATAAAGCACTATTACATAAAGTTTACGCCGCAGTGCTTGAATGCATTAAGGAGCTTTATATCTTCAAATTAAATCTCCCCAATAATCCCCAAAAGTTTAGAAACCTGATTCTTCTCTTTATATAATATTCACAATGCAATGTATTACGTTTGTTTTAATTCTAAC
Source organism: Gadus morhua (assembly GCF_902167405.1). Taxonomy (NCBI): domain Eukaryota; kingdom Metazoa; phylum Chordata; class Actinopteri; order Gadiformes; family Gadidae; genus Gadus; species Gadus morhua. Next base: position 17,872,951 of record NC_044056.1, read on the forward strand.
ACATCCTTGAGGTTCTCCCCTTTGCCAATCTTATTCAGTTGCAGCTTATTGATATGAAGCTACTACCTATCTATTTTGTTATTTTTGTTTTCAGGTGTTCAAGCCCATGGCCGAGGCAGCAAAGTGCATTGTGGAAAAAAACGGCTTCTCCGACCGCATGAAGATCATTAACAAGCACTCCACAGAAGTCACTTTGGGGCCAGGTCAGACATGATGCCAACCCAGACTGCTACGGCTATGTAGCTGGCTTATACGTGCAGTTATTTCTCCGCCTAAAATAGATAAGTTGTAACTAACTAAAATAATGTTTGTCTTTTGACAGACGGGGACATGCAGACGAGAGCTAACATCTTGGTCACAGAGCTCTTTGACACTGAGTTGATTGGCGAGGGGGCGTTGCCTAGCTACGAACACGCACACCAGAATCTGGTGCAGGTATGTGTGTGTGTGTGTGTCTTTTTATCCCATTCATCAGGAAGGGTTGCATAGAGCAATCGCCGTCTGCAATGTCCTTTTGGGGATGGATCACCTATTCAGGGGGTTGGAGTCCAAGCCGAAAGGGTCTTCTTTAGACCCCATTTACTCCATTCTTCCGCTCGAATTGTCTCTTTACCGCCCCCTACAGGAGGGCTGTGAGGCCGTGCCACACCGGGCCACCGTGTACTCTCAGCTGGTGGAGTCGGAGCTGCTGTGGAGCTGGGGCCAGCTGCAGCCCGTGATGGTGGAGGGGGCCCGCCTGGCCCCGCCCCCTGCCGTGACGCAATGCGCCGGGGCCCACTCTGTCTGCGACATCCAGCTCAGCCAGGTCTCCCCTGAACAGTTCACACCCCTGGGCCCTCTCTGCACCATGTTCAGGTGAGACAGAGAGAAGGAGGGCAGGCTCTACATAAGCTGTTTTTTTTTTTTTGCGATCAAATCTTTATTTTCAAAAATACAAATGAACAGGCAAAAGCGTTACATATTTGGTTAAATAATAAAAAGAGAAAAATAAACTCCACCTAGTACATACATACTTGCAAATACAGGTACAGAGAATTGTATAGACAGAAGCTCTCTATACACTCTATACACGCTCTCTATAAGCCCTTTTCAACTTTTTCAGCTTCTTAGTTTTCTACGGTCAGTCAAACATATGTTATTAACCTTATTGTTCCCCTGTGTCGTCCCCTCTGCCCCTCTCTTGGTTGTTTCCACTCCCCACCAGTCTGGACTTCAGTAAGCCTGTGAGCAGCGCTCCACAGTCCCACACCTCTCACTTTCCAGCCCGGGTCAGCGGCAGGGCCCAGGTGGTTCTGTCCTGGTGGGACATTGACATGGACCCCGAGGGCTCTATCGTCTGCAGCATGGCCCCCAGCTGGACCTACCCTCAACCCAAAGCCGCACCGGTGGGTTCAGACCCTCACAGCCACATGCACATGATCCTCACACTCAGACAAAACATGGCATTACATAAGGCACAACATGCAAACATCCCTACCTACCTACTTAGCTAGCTAACAGTGGGCTAGCATTTGTGCGACAGGGGGAAGCCTTGGTATTGTTTTTGGTGTGGTGTTTAGTAATAAAAAATATCTTTTTCTAAACTTTAAACTGGAATCATGATGTTGCGTTGAGTTTAGAGGTCATGGCAATTGCATACCCGGCGGCAGCCAATTTGGTCTTGGGGACTTCGTCCAGTACCAGACGACCCAAGATATGAGCGATGTGCTCCACGTGACTTTTTTCTAGCGTTCGTTTCAAATTTATTGGAACTAATGTGGGGTCGTGGTTCTGTGTGGTTCTAGTGGCGCGACCACTGGATGCAGAGTGTTTACTTCCTGCCTACCGAAAGGAGTGTTGTGGAGGGGGAGGAGCTGAGCCTAACAGTCATCCACGACGACTACAGCCTGTGGTACGGCCTGCAGACAGACAGGTACTCCCCTTTGGTTCCCTCCTCTGCTGTGGGTCAACGCTGCATTCCTCTGACCACTGTTTTGTCACCGTCTCTCCAGTAAACAAAGAAATTATTACAAAAGTGGTCCAAATCTCTATGCACGCATGCATGCGTGATGTATGTGTCCCCTGCCTGATCCAGCAGCAGCTTGTTGTGACCCCGGGGTTTGCCCTCTCCTTCCTCAGCCAACAGGTGGGACTGAAGGAGACCCCGCTGTGCCGGCCATGTTGTACCTGCCACGCCCACCTGGTGTGGAACCGCCCACGCTTCGGAGAGCTCAACGACGGCCGTCGCACGGAGAGCTACGTCAGAGCGCTGCGCAGCGTACGTAGCAGGGCTCGGTGGCGGGGGACGGGCTGGCTTAATGGGACCCCACTATGCCACGCTATTGGCCATTGTATCATGCCGGGTCTCTTTCGTGTGTAGGTTTTGGATGTAGACAGCGTCTGCCTGAGCGTTAGCGATGGAAGCCTGCTGCCCGTCTTTGCTCAAATGCTCGGGGCCAAAAAGGTGAGACACTTGTCCTTATTTTTTATTTTGACTCTTAGTTCCTGCATTTTAATTGCATATTGTCTGAATAAACCATGAGCTTACAGTATTCGCTGCATTTCTCTGTCCTTTCATTCAGGTCTTTGGTTTGGAAAGTTCTAGAATGTCTAAACGGGTTATTGAACAGGTAAATGTACATGCATACACACATACATGTAAATCCCATCTTTATGGCATTGCCGTTCATATTAAGCGTAACAGTGGACGTCTATGTCATCATGTGTACACCAATAAGGCAATACACCAATCCATCCTTCCACTCTGCAGGTGTTGGAGGCCAACTCCATGAAAGGCGGCGTGGAGCTCCTGGAGATCAGAGCCGACCAGCTCAGCAGCAACGACCTGGGGGGACAACAGGTGACCCCCTGAGCCCTGACCCCAGCACCTTAAACTCCCCTCCGTCCGCCCTGATCCGGCAGCAAGCTGCGGCGTCTTCAGTTCCATGCTCATACCTTGTTGTGACCCCCCCCCAGATCTCCGTCCTGATGGGGGAGCCTTACTACAGCACCAGCCTGCTGCCGTGGCACTCGCTGTTCTTCTGGTACTGCCGGACGGCGCTGGCCAAGCTCCTGCGTCCAGGGGCCGCCATCCTGCCCCGCTCGGCCACACTGCACGCCGCCGCCGTGGAGTTCCAGGTGAGGCCGCAATCGGACCCTCCAGAGCTGCGGCTCTTGGTTTGATTGGCCAGGTGCGCGCAGGTGTAGGTCATCATTGGCCTCATGCTTCTACCCCTATGGGTTCGAACTTTACGGTGTTGACTGCATGTTAATTTCACACATTTCCATTCAGAAATTCCCTTTTGCATCGCAGTCAAATACATGGGTAGGTAGGGAATTTATTTTATTTTTTTATTTTATTTTTTCCAGCGGCAGCGAATGATAGGTAGGTTGTTTTCATTTAAAAACGAGAAAATTCGCTCATCCTTGTACAGAATGAAGAGGTGCTGTACCAAAACGTAAATATAGTTTGCATCAAAAAAAGTTTTATTTTTTTTATTTTTATAAAGTTCATAAAATAATTTGGGTCGCACATAAATTGACAGGGTCGGTCGGAAACCGGAACCAAACAAAAAAATTTTTTAGGCCCTACTTATTTTGTATTGTGTTTAGCAGTATGGGTGCCTATGATGAATGATTACCCTCGGTATCCCCATGCATGGAGTTTGGAGTATCGTCGTTCAGACGGGGGAGATGATGCAAAACGCTGTTTTAATCGTTGTCCCTCTAGGATCTTTGGAGGATACGAGCCCCTTGTGGAACGTGCGAAGGGTTCGACGTGTCGCCCATGGACCAGATGGTTCAGGTAACCCCTTGAAGTCATTTGCTTACCTCTATGAAATCAATAACTTTCATTGGATTATTCTTTTTCTGTCTTGCCCACTTTGTTCAGTTTTTGAAATAATTCCATTTTCCGTCTCTCGGCCTTCAGCGATCTCTGGATTTCCGTGAGTCCCGTGAGGCGGAGCCCCACCCGTTGTGGGAATACCCGTGCCGAGCTTTGACCCTGCCCACTGCCGTCATGACCTTTGACTTCACACAGTGTGTCCCTGAGCAGCCAATCAACGCTCAGGGCTGCTTCCCCTTTGTCAGGTACACTTGATCTCGTGGAGGCTTGGACTCCATAATTATATACTGAACTCCAAGAGTTTGAATATGCGTGGTGGTAAATGCTATATTATTCAAGTTGTTAAACGGTCTGCAAGTTCCGATAGTTGTATCTCACTGGCCTCTTGTCTCCCATATCTTTTACATCCTACAATATCTTGATCTTAAAAGCTCTAATGTATAATAATCGTATTCTTAAGTGACCGTCGCATTTCATTGCTTGCATTCTGGTTGTCCTTCCAGGAGTGGCTCTTGCCACGGCGTTGCCATATGGATGGAGTACCAGCTGACCGAGGAAGTCACCATCAGCATGGGTCTCTCAGGAGATGTTGGGGAGCAGGTAAGCAGAAACCAAACCTCTTCTCATCTGTGTATGGTCACTCTCTTTCACTTTTTCTAATATATAACATTTGTTGAGATAAGAGTTCATGTTATTTTGATCTGCATTCCCCGGTTTACTTTTGCTTTCGTCGACCGTGATTCCAGTTACGATTGCTGCGTAGAGTCTTTATATGGATGCACTGTATGCCGTCCCCGCAGGGTGCTTGCGAGTGGAGTCGTCACAGAAAACAGGGCGTCTACTTTTTCCCGTCGCCGCGACAAAGCGTGGGGGAAGACGGCGGCGGCGGCAAAGTGTCTTACAGTTTCACCTTTGAACCCAGCTCAGGAGACATCAGTATGGAGTTCAACGTTGTCTCTGATTCAGCGTGATACGGATGCTGAAGATGTGAACTATGATTCAAACCCTATTTTTACATGTCATTCGCGATGGAGACGCCCATCTGGTGACCCGTTTTGTGCCTACTGTATTTTGGATTTGCTTCTGTTTATTCTGGGATTATTAGTGCTGGGATTATAGCGAGTTCATCATACAACCGAGAACAAGACAAACTGAAATCTTTCTATTGATAGAAAATCCAAAAACGTGGGATAAGACAATTTTTTTATTGCTAGCGTTTGAGCGGAATGTCTTGCCTACTTATTTTTGCCGAACTAAAAGGTATTCAAGGTTAACCATTCTCAAAGAATAGAAGCTGTCAATTCATGGTGAAATTCGATCATGGTTAAGTCAAACTACTACAAATACAAAAAGGTATGGTAACACTTTACCAAGTACATTAATTAACCATTTAATATAAGTTAATGAAATAATAAGCATTATCTTAATTAATGGTCTAGTAATCTTTGCTTATGGCGTTCGTATCTATACATAACTTCAACAATAGTTAATGAATGTACCTTTTTTGTAACATTTTACCGTATTTATGAAAAGATTGTTTGCTTTACATTACAATAAACCTCATTCAAATCAAGTGCATTTATTATTTTGCCAAAATGTTCATCTATACAGGCAAATATACATGAAGCTTGAAAATTCAAATTTGGGTGCTCTCATTAAGGTAATGATTGACTTGACTAACTTCAACTTCATTTAGAGCCAGCATCTGCAAAGGATTTTTTATTAAAGTGACACAAATGCTAACTAAATCAGAAAAACCTTGACATCCTTCAATAACAAACAGTTCACGTGACTGATAAGATGTACTATTGTGATTTACCCGACTATTGTGATTTTTAAGCATTGGTCATTAACTTAGAATTGATCAATTGTCAATTTAAATGCCATCCATGTCAATCATTTTCTCCCTAAACCAACACTGCTTTCATGTAACAAGTGGCGGAATGTAACCTAGAGGTCAGAAATGGGTTTGGTGCAACAAGTTGTGTTTCTTGTTTATGGTTCTGGGTCTTTAAGCATCGGTCAGGGTATTTTTGTCTAGCACGATCTTCTCTCCTGGCTTGAAGGCTGGCTTACCCATATGTGGGCAGCTAGCACAGCGGAAGGCATCACCCAGGTAACACTGAAAAACAATACATCAGATGTCAATATGGAGATTACAAAAGCAATACTTTGAACATGGCACAGGTAAACGACAAGTCCTTACATTTACAACAAGGGCCTATCGTTTCATAAACACCAGGTTCTGTATCGGTTTTGTTGATAATTTACAAAAAGCATCTCTGCTAAATGCTCCAACTCAAAGCTACGTACACTTCCACAGGCAGACTTTGGTAGGCTGGCCTTCTGCACTCCTTTGGTGTCCTGCTCCAACTCCTCAGCCAAGCCGCACGAGCTGCACACAAACAAACAAATGGTTAATTAACCTACATATTCATGAATGCATGGCTCGCTGCTGCTCAACTCTGTAGCTCTCAAGAGGAAATGGTAGGTTATCTTACAGGAAAAATAATAATACCATTATACTGGGGCTATTCAATGCCAATTTGAAACTGGGAGTTACTGTGTAATAACGGCTTAGGTAATTCATGAATCAAACTGTAGGGGGGAGGGATGTGTTGCTTTGCAGTATTTAAGGTTGTTGTTCTTCTAACCAGTCTTTGCAGGCTTTCTTCTTTTTGGCAGCCCCATCTCCACAGGTGGCTCGGAGGGAGGAGGCCTCGGGTTTCTTTAGGTCCTCTTCATCCAGCAGAGTGTCAGAATCCACCAAGTCCTGAACACAAGTAAGTGCTTGGTCAGGAGCCAGAACCAGTGCTCTAAGGTCAGACCAGGGCTCAGTGGAGAGCCCGCCCGCCCATCCCAAGGCAAGACTCAAGGTGGGGGGTTATGTCCTGTGCCGTTTCCCACAAGCAGGCCTTGCCATCCCTCATCTGCTTCAGAGCCCTAGTTTACGGGTGTGTCCTCTATTATCTTCAAAGCTCTTAAAATTGTATATGTAATTAAGAGCTACATCTAGAAGATTTTTGTGAATAATTGCTGTTTTGAGGATTTGAAGGGCTTCTTGTACACTGCTAGGCACATACCTATATACAGGATGTGTTCCATAGACACATACTTATACACGGTACGTGTCCCATAGACACAGACCTATATACAGCATGTGTCCCATAGACAAACTGAAGAAAATAAAAGGGTATGTGTACTGTATATATATGTCAAATATATATACAGACATACATTCATATTTCTTACAGCATGCGTTAATTTGCAGACTTTTTTTGAAGACTTTGGAGCACATCCAGTTTACTTACCACAGCCTCATCGTCCATGTCATTGGCTGAGAGGGTCCACATTTTGGCAGCATTGGGATCAAGGGCTGGTTTCTCGGCTAATAAAACAACACAGTTGACCCAATAGCCCGGTCACACACAGAAGTAAAACACACATACACACACACACAAATTAGCTGAAATAATGCATAAAGTATAATTTTAAAATCGACCTGGCTTAGGCGTCTTCTTCCCAAAAGAGAGTTTGAGCTGGCTCGACGAGCCCACTTCAAAGTCTGGCTTGGCGGCCGACATGCGGGCCCTGAGCAGGGAGTTCCCCTGGTAGCCAGTGCTGCTCCTGAGAGAGCTCAGTGCGTCTGGACTCATCTCTGCTTTACCCATCTGCACAACAAACCGACGGCTCAAGAATAAGTAGACACTATTGCTATTGCTATTGCTCAGCGATAGTATGTATAGTTATATCACCCCAAAGGCCATTTTTTAATCACAAAATCTACGCCTGTATCTATTGCTACGTGTCCCACGACACAGTGATAGCATGGAAAAACAAACATCAATCTTCTCCTTGAAACATAGAGAAAAAGGTTTTCATATCAAGCCATTTCCTTGGATTATGAAGTCATGGAAAAGGGTTTCTTGTGTAAAATGTTCTAGAATTATGATTGACACTCCAGACACAGACCTCTGCAACAGACGTCAGGCCTGACAGCTTCAGGACAGATGCCAGTTTCTCAGCAGTCCTCACACTGTATCCATTAGTTCCTGTTACAGACAGAAAGAGGAGTTGCGGTAAAGGTAAAATGAGAAACAGAGCCAGGTAAATAAAAAGAAACAAACAAAGAGATACAGTAGGTTGCAGACTGATGAGTGGATAGGGTGTTTGACCAAGAGCCCAAAGGTTCTGGGTTCACTATTCAAAGTTAAATATCAGATTCAGAGGTCCTTTGCTCGAGACGGATGGGTGGATCTTATGTAGATCTCACCTGTGACCGGCTCCTCCATAATGAGCTTCCCGCCGGGCTTGAGAACCCGGGCCATTTCCGCCAGCGTTTCTGAGCTGTGGACAGACGAGCTGTCAATGAGAAGGCAGGAGAGGACCCAGTCATAGGAGGAAGGTCTATGGGAGGCTGGAGGGAAGAAAGACAAGAATTAAAGCTTTAGGCCATCAGCTTGCTGAGAAGATTCATGGTATTGATTGTTCCTTTGCATTATCAAATTGAAATATTTCTGTCACACGATAGATTATAACTAAAACATAATTGTTTGATATGCGTGTGTATAATAAAAAAAAAGGTTGACATGATAGCGTAATGATATAAAATGAAACACTCACATAATAACAGCATTTCCATATTCTCGACTGATATTTTGCCATCGGTTCCAATGAATGCACCCACACTCTCCGCCAGCTCTTTGAGGGCCAAAGGGGATGATGGTTGATTCCACACCAGGAGCACCTTGTCTCCTGCCTTGATGCCAAGGTCCATTCTAGGCTTCTAGAGTACAAACATCAGCTTCAATTAAATAAATGTGGTGGCAGAAGTAGTTAGACAAAGATGTTCGTAGTAAAGGTATTGGTTTGACCTCTCAGACTGATCTAATCAATGAACGAATAAAACGTACAATTACCAACTCGTATGGTATGCCAATACGATCGCAACCTAACCATGACACTGCACAATGCAGCACTCGGTCTACAGAGCCCAAAACAAACACAGCTAGAAAAATTAACACAATGGATATTTGTAGAAATTGGTAAACATTTCAGTTCATTGGAGTTCTTTGGAAAAATAAATTGATAGAAAATTATCTAATTTTAGTCCCTGTATTGTAAAGAACAAATGCGTAGTTATATGTGAAAGTCATAGAAACCTCAAGCAGCATGACGCAGAAAACCACTTGCTCCAAAAATACACAACACAACACATCAGATTCCAACCTGAATAGTATATAGAGTTGTACAGACTTCAAAACCTTTCTTACCTATATTAGGTCCCTTACTTCTGAATAAAATGAAATAAATTCAGATCGCGGCGGACATGCGAAAAGACGGTCAGGTGGTCTGTATTGCTCAAAACAATGACGTGCACAACATGCGGCGGGTCGCTTAATAAATTCGTCACAACACTTTCTAAACAGTCCGCTGTAGCTGGATATGGCGGCGCTAGTACGAGGTTTACGGAGTGTAAGGGCATTCCGGGCCCTTGGCAGCGGTAATATGCAAGCATTTTGTTTTAAGCTGAAAAAACTCCCCTTGATTTATTCAACGATTTAATTTTTGAGTTGCACATGTGGTTTGAACCGAAAAACATTTGTCGTTTGCTTACCTAACCAATGTCACTTGACATTTAGGAAAAGGTGATCATGAAGGGCAGAATAAAACACGAGTTTGTTGGCCATAATGTTCATTCAAACTGACAGAATCATTGTTTTAACCTTGTTTCGTATTGACATATTCGAAACTGTTGTTGACTGGCTCAATATTAAACTGCTTCCAGCAAGTGGGGGGCGTTTCGGTCTTCCCAAGTAAATCAGTTGTTTACGTACTGATAATTACGCTGGGATTTTTTTTTTCTTAATCTGTGCTTCTTAATACTAGTTGACAGAATCATATGATATTGCTATTTTTCGTCTTAATAACCTCCATTGCCATCCATGTATATTATCTAATTGCATTATTCATTATTCTGACTTAAGTGTTGGCTGCACCAAAAACGACCCATCCCCAGTGTGCCAACCTGAGAAAAGGATTTCACTGCGCTGCTGTTCGACTGCAGGATGGATCAAAAGATGACAAAACTTCTCCAACCAGCTCCTCTTCCACATCAAGCCATGCTCACTACCAGTCTGAGCAGGACACAACTGAGGGTTTCCAGCAGGCTTCAGCGGCAGCAGAGGAAGGATCCAGGTCCAACACTAGGTCAGCATCATACTGTGTTTATGGTATGGATGAGATGGAAATAAAAGGTTGTCACGAATGCAGTTTCACAATGAATGCTACTATAGATAAGATAACCTTTCGTTTTTTTTGCTGCATTCCAACTCTAATATTTTAGTGGGAAATGTATTGGCATTATCATTTCGTTTTACTTAACAATCAAAATAATTGTTGACATTGTTTCCATTAGCCAAGACATGATATACATGCAATGAATATTCATTTTCACCCTTATATTAAGCTAAACTTGTCAGTGGCCTATCCATATTCATAGTCTTAAGTGTTAACATTTTGCCTCTACATAGTCATGGTTAATTTTAAGATATTGACTTAAAATGGCAAGCTTTTTATTCAAAACTCCATTACCAAGTTGTTTACAGTGCTCATATTGCTAAAATATTATCTAAAGAGTTCCGCTGGTGGTTCTTGGTTGCTTAGTTACCAGGATCAGAGCGGGGAGCAGGAAGAAGAGTATGAGACGGAGGAACAACTTCAAACTCGCATCCTAACATCTGCACTTGAGTTTGTCCCACTATATGGGTGGTCAATGGAGGCCATTGCAGCTGGTGCAGAGGTATGTTGAAGGTAACCCTCCTCTTAGAGGTGCAGTGTGTAGGATTGTGGCTTCTAGTTGTGAGGTTAAAACACACACACACAGACACACACACACACACACACACACACACACACACACACACACACACACACACACACACACACACACACACACACACACACACACACACACAAACACACAAACACACAAACCTCTCCTTTTCCAATTACGTAGGAGAAGCTACGATGGCCTGCACTTGCCTGTAAGGTGCCATTAGGTATTCCCAAATTATTAAGTCGTGATGAGGTTCCTTGATAGATTTAGTCTGTAACTATGGGTCATGGTTGAAGTCTGTCCAAGTGCGTTCAGCAAGATGCTTTTTCGGTTTACTGCTTTAGAAAATGGCACGTCATTCCTGCTGCATCTGAAATGCTGGAATCACTGGTCTCGTGAACACAATGATTAAGCCCCCCAGCCCCGATATACTTTTATTAAATTAGTCAGATGAACTAATACAAAATGTATACATTCAATCATTGTTATGCATCTGTTTCAGACCATTGGGCTCTCCTCCGCATCCACTGGTATGTTTGACAATGGGGCTGGAGAATTGGTCCTGCACTTCGTTGCACAGAGCAACGCAGAGTTGAATGAGACCCTAGCTGAACAGCATAACCAGGTCCAGCTGGGCCAGGCTGAGTATGTGCACGTTACATGTTTACAATGCTGTCCAGTATTGCTTTCCGGTTTTCGAATCAATAGTACACATTTCTTTACATGCCAACTTTGTGATTTAGAAAAAAGAAGACTGCAGAGTTCTTAAGGGATGCCGTGGAGGCCAGATTGAGAATGCATATCCCCTACATTGAAACATGGCCTCAGGTATGTTGTCAAATTGATAACACATGGCATCTTAATATGAATGGGAATTTACTTTACGAAATGAAACATATGATATAAAAAATTCCAGGTGTCTGTGTTGAATACTGTGTAAACCCAATATCCATATATGTCTAGGAAGTGGTTTGTAGGTATAATTAAAGCTAGAGAGTTTAATACAATTATTGATTCAGTATTCCACCAGATTATTGCCGACAAAATATTCTGTTGTGATCAATAGGCAAATTGTAGGGGAATTTCATGCATCTCAGTTGAAAAAAATAATAGTCCATTTGAAACACTGAATATTCTCAAAATGTATTGCCGGCTGTTTGATCCCATGACTGGGAATGTCCCTTTAGGCCATGAGTCTCCTGCTCCTTCCACACAACATCCCTGACAGCCTGAAGCACCTGTCCTCCCTGATCGACGACATCTGGTACCACGCTGGAGATCGCTCCACAGACGTGAGTTGGTCCCAGGCCCATAGTTATCAACCTCTCTTAAAACTCTATCAATATTCAAAGGTCATAAGAACCCTCATAACTAATTCAAATACATTTTGAGACACTTCATAACTATGGGCCCTCATACCCCTCTTCTCCTTTCCGCACCATCCCCAAATTATCTGACCTGCCACCACCCAGGTCAAATTAGGTCTTCAGTCTGGTTTAAAATCCTCCGATTACATTCTTATTAGACTTTATTGTTGTATTGCCACCTTAACCATGATATTTATGTGTTGTTGTTTTTTGTAGATGAACTGGTACACCAAACGAGCAGCGCTAACGGGCATCTATAACACCACAGAGTTGGTGATGATTCAGGACTCCTCCCCAGACTACCAGGATACCTGGGCCTTCCTTGAAAACCGCATTCAGGATGTTGTCAACATGGCTGGCACTGCCAAACAGGTCCAGTGTTATCCTATTCCGGTCTGCTAAATAACTATATATTTTAGATTTTGTCCCTAAAGTGAAATATGCTCTATAGGTGCAGTCCACAGGGGAAGCAGTGGTGCAGGGATTAATGGGAGCTGCCATTACAGTAAGTATTTTTCTTACTGTGAATTATGATGAGGTTTGTGTCTTTTAATTTAATTGGGAAAATGGTGTACTCCCTTTCCCACAGCTGAAGAATCTAACAGGAGTGAACCAGAGAAGATGATATTAAAGGCTCCTGTCAACCCAAGTTTCACCATACTCAAACATATGGCTTATTAATTTACACTAAAAAATATGTTTATTAATTAGTAAAAAAGGCGTACGATTATTTTATTTTCAGTTGCAGAATCTGCACATTTCAACTGCCAGTGCTTGATCTCTCCATCCCATTAAGCTGTATTCTGTTTGTATAATATAATATGTATTATGTACTGTTGAGTCATTCTGGAACTCATTAAACTATTCAGTAGTTCAAAACCTCTTTATGTGTATTTCATACATCATACATTCATTGTCACCTCAATGTATTTGAAAGTGCCTAAATATTGTAAACAAAAAAAGTGCAATAAAATGGCAGACCTTTTATTTTGAAATCCGTTGACAGAATTGTTGACCCGGATGGTAATGAATATCAACCCACCCACCTCTGCCTTCGTCCAATCGCTCTCTGAGTATACATCGTCTGACCAATCAGCGATCAGGAAATAGTTTTGCTAGGCCTGCAAGCCTACAGAAGCGGTAAAGGACTTATTGTTTCGTACAGATTTATCTTATCCCCAAGCTATTTTAACTGAAAACATGCCGTATGCTAACCAGCCAACTGTGAAAATCACAGAATTGTCTGACGAAAATGTGAAGTTTATCATAGAGAACACTGATTTGGCGTAAGTATACAACCAAACGTCCATATAAGTTGTGTAGTCCGGTGGTAACGTTACTACTAGAATCATTGTGTTCTCAAATGTTTTTACTTGATATCAATCGCCACTTGATATACTCATAAACATTACACATACACTTTAATACTTGTCAACGTGCTAAATAGGTAACTTAACCTACACGTATCGTACTTTATCCTTTATAAGCGACACATGTTTTCACTCTTTCACCCAGGGTCGCGAATTCTATCCGGCGAGTGTTTATGTCTGAGGTTGCAACGATAGGTAAAGGAACCCCTAGTATTTTGTTATTTAACCACACTGTCTTTGAAATTAGCTCAGAATCCTGACCTACAATATTTATTTCAGCTATCGACTGGATACAGATAGATGCCAATTCATCTGTACTTCATGACGAGTTCATTGCCCATAGAGTCGGTATGTGTTCTTAAGAGATTTTGCTTTGTCTTATGGCTGTCACGAAGATTTCAATTAGAATACAAAACATGTCTATTACACATGGTTTTCATCGTGATGGTGCCATTGTTTCTTTGTCTTGTGGTGTCTTTTTTTTTGCAAGAAATTATTAGAAAGGTACCATTTAAGTATTCTGACCTGATTTGATATCAACATATTGTATTTTTTTAATTTCGGTGTACCAACATGTCATGTGTTTTCAGGGCTTATTCCACTCACCAGTGATGACATTGTGGAGAAAATGCAATACTCAAGGGCAAGTATTACTATTCTGTTTGTTGGATAAACTGCAAGCCGCTTACAACGCCACTTGATCTGAAATGTATGATTCAGATAAATTTGCAAGAAATAGAAAAGATAATAATATTGTACAAAATTCAGTAGGACTGCACCTGCGATGACTTTTGCCCCGAGTGTTCAGTTGAGCTGACGCTGGATGTCCGATGCACAGAGGACCAGACCCGTCATGTTACCTCCCGGGACCTCCTGTCAAACAACCCCAGAGTCATCCCAGTGAGTTCCTTTTACTAACGGTGCACTAAAGGGCCTGACTTCCTGCATAGCCTCTGAATTAATTAGATCGGTTTGAGCCCATTTCTCATGTAACCTGGAAAGTGGAGAACTCTGTTATTAACTTTACTAACTAATGAAACTTTTCAGGTGACTTCGAGGAGCAGAGACAATGACCCAAATGACTACGTTGAACAGGACGGTATGGCCCTCCCCCCTTCCTTCCTCTTGCGGTCAACATCTTTGCAGTTATTTTCTATCAATGCAGTTTCCGAAGAACTTTTAAGTTAATGTATCTGTTTTTTATAATCGCTTCCCCTAAATCTCACACCCTGCACAGACATTCTTCTAGTTAAGCTTCGTAAGGGCCAGGAGCTACGACTCAGAGCCTACGCCAAGAAAGGGTTTGGCAAGGAGCACGCCAAGTGGAACCCCACGGCGGGGGTGTCCTTTGAGTACGACCCAGACAATGCACTGCGGCACACAGTGTTCCCTCGACCTGAAGAATGGTAAGTTCTGTTTCCCTGGTTGTGAGGGTTAGGGGTCCGATTATACAGCAGGGTTGTGTGTTTGAACCTACATGATTGATTTCTAACCTGGCTGCCATGTTTGTTGTGTTCTTCCTAGGCCAAAGAGTGAATATTCAGAAATTGAGGAGGATGAGGTGCAAGCCCCATACGAACCTAATGGAAAACCAGAAAGGTATGGGGCTTTGTTTACTTACTGTTTGGGGTTGTTTGGGCCATTTTTCTGCCTTAATGTTTTTAAGTATATATATATATATAATAACTTACTTTTCTAATTTCCCATAACATACTTGATGCAGTCTGTATTTGGTGTATGTGCTGAATACAAATCATGTATCTACGAATATCTCAATGTGTGTGTGATCTGGCAGGTTCTTTTACAACGTGGAGTCATGCGGCTCCCTGCGACCAGAGACCATCGTCATGTCGGCACTGGCAGTGCTGAAGAAGAAGCTGAGTGACCTCCAGACCCAGTTGAGCCATGAGATCCAGAGTGATGTCCTCACCATCAACTGAACATGCATAGGCTACTGTTGTAGGATCACCACTTGAGTTCTTTGTTTCCCCCCAATTGAAATTAATCAAACAAAAGCTGATCAAGTTATTGTTCTTCTGCGTATGTTTGACATTCATTAATGCAATCTGTGTCTTCATAATGTTCATGAATCTATGTAAGACACATTACAGGTTTCTTTTAGCCTGCTGTTTTAGGTAGATATTTGCTAGTATTTCAAACATGGAGATGGATTTTGAATGGAACGTTCTTAGGTTTTTTTTGTAATAAAATAAGAAATTAAACATGTTTTATAATACGTTTTTGAATAATTTGTATCGTACTAAAGTTGAAGGAGGGCTTTCTAACGAGTATCTGATAAATAGAGCAAAAAATAAGCAAAATTTTTTATAGAGGCGTACAAGTGCACCTGATTAGAGCCTTGAAAATACGCATGTGAACTGCGGAGTAGACGAGAGCGAATATGCATTGAAAGCAATTATTTTATCGGGTGGTTAGCACTGGTTGGGACGAGCAGATTTGTTGTGGTACCAACCTGGACCGGTGTGATGCTAGGCGGAGAGGAAAAGCTAGCTCCGGGTACCAATAGGGTTGCTTGAAATTGTCCTCTGTTACAGATTACATTATTCTGCATTCAACAAAACATTGGCCCACGGTAAAGTGTCGTCTTAGTCCGTACATTTCTAGTTTCAAGGTTAGCAAAATTATAGGCTACATCATCGGATTAAACCCCAAATGCGTTAAAAAGCAAAATAATGATTCTTTTTGTGTAATTAGTAGACTATAAAGTAATTTGCATGTATTTTGTCTCCGCAAAAAAGGTTTGCATACAAATCTCCTTTTTAGGAATATGAGATTTATCTTGGCTGTCCACTCTTCTAAACCATAGGTTTTTGGTTTAGTTCGGCAACGTTATTCAGAACGACAAATGGCTAATACAGCCAGAAAGAGATTTTTTTCTGTGTGCACTTCTTTTTCTGACGAAGAAGAGATAGCAAGTCTCTGTCAAAATGCCTGTGGTCCTGATGCCAACCCCCAAGAACAACAGCATCCTTATGAAGCCATGCTGTGGTAAGTTTCTCCCTGCTAATGTTCTGCCATTGGGGAGTTGTGAAAATTTAGGAAATTACACCTTTTCTGTTGCGTTTGGCAATATTAAGGACAATATTAATCCAAATCATATTAATCACAATTTGACTAAATGTAAACTAGCTGAATAAGGCATATGCTTATTTTTTCCATGGACATTATCCAGCCCTACTGCAATTGTAGCTGAGATATATTATTCAGTGGTAGTCTTCTTGAATTAATCAATTATTCTCCTTTATTCACTTGATTAATAATTGTATCATGTGTGCTGTGGCAATGAGCGTGGAAAGTGTTGTTTCTATTAACACATCCCACTGACGGTCTGTGGTTTTCTTATCCAGCTGCCATCGCCTCCACGACTCCCTGCTCAGCTCTGACAGCCGCTTCACAGCTTACAGAGGCATTCTCAACTGGATCATTATCCTCCTGGTGGCAATTTTGACGCATCCTTTCAATAATTACTCTTAATGACTTATGCAATTGATTTATTGATATAACATTAAGAAGATAAAGACTGGAACTTCTTTTCACTGTCCTTTTACCTTCCTAACAACTCCTTTTACCTTCCTCTGTAGGCTGTCTATATGCTTGATTGGCAATTATTGAGAATGATTGTATTGTAATTGCTTACCTAAATGCATTACTAGCTAGCTGGTAACACTTGGTACAGTGTTTACTCTGCCTGAATGGTGTCGTTCTCTCATAGTGGATTGAGCCCATCTTCCAGAGTCGTTTAAAAATGTTTGTCTCTGATTTACAGGTGTTGACTCATGCTCACTTGTTTCTGGAAAACTTTATACAGTGAGTACACACACACACACACACACACACACACACACACACACACACACACACACACACACACACACACACACACACACACACACACACACACACACACACACAGATGATTTTGTTGTTGAATGCACCATTTATTAGAATCAGATTTCAAATGTCAAAGGAAATGATCAGACATTTAAGGGTAAACGTTGCAATGCTCTCTCCACACTGCCAGATGGTCTATGCTTACTCTGAGCTTATCCTATCTAGCCGCTTGGTTCCTCTCTTTGGAAAATATGCACCTGTCCTACATGTTCTCTATAGGCTAATATCAGCACTGATGTGCTGGCTAGGGGATGGAATTCCAGTTGTTTGGTATCAAATACCTGTCTACATCTAGAGTCACTTTTCTTCCACCTCTGTCTACCATAGCTATGTCAGATGTTAGGAATCTGATAAGGCAAGGCTTGTTTAAAAGCTGATGTTAGACTGGTGACAAGGCTCATGCTACACTAGAAGTTCACAAAACGCTTAACACTCCCTACTGCATTAACAACAACACACTTAACAGAAACACACACCTACACACCTACACACTACACACACATACACCTACACACCTACACACAAACACACACACGCACAAAAAACAAACAAAAATGTAAATACAGCTAAAAAGTTTAATATTATTTTCCCTCTTATTTGTCAGACATGGGTTTTTGATAGACTTGAAGAAGATAATGGAACATCTGACCGAAAATAACCTCAACTGGCCGTCTTTGAACCTTATCCTGGGTGAGGCAGGTTGCTCAATCCAACACCAATCTCAGTTTTCTTGTCCTCCAAAATGTTTCAATAAAAATGTTAACAAATGTTGTTAGCTCCACACAGATCCTCAAACTCATTTTGATTCATTGAAAAAATTGCGATGAATATATTATATCCAATGCTATTAAAAGACACAAAGAAGCAGATGGATGCACCTGTGAGCTGTGAAATGGGTTTATTTTCAGTTTGGCCTCCTGGTACCTGAATTCTCTGATTCACATTTTCCTATTTCTTCCAGCTGCCAACGTTTTTGCTGTAACAGCTTTGCTTCTGGAACATTCCCAAGAGAAGGTAACAACGCTTGTCTGGTTGTACAGCTATATTATTTAGACTGCATGTATTTAGAGAACACATTTTTTCATTCAATTCTATTTTTTCAGGGGAAATTGTCCTCTAGCCATGCTCATTGTTTACATCTAGCAAACCTCGGACTACTTATGATGATTTCTGCTCTTCCAACTCTGCTTTACCCTACAATATCAACAGGTAAACATCATATTTTTATTTAAAGTGGTTCTTTTAACTAGTCTAGCCAAGCAACATATGTTAAATGAAATGTGAATCTTGTAATTGTCCTTATTAATCGTGACAATGCATCCTTTTTCTTTTTATAAATGTGATGTATTTTGTGTCAACTTATGCTATTATTTATGTCCATGCTATATATGTGTTTTTTGTGTTGATTTATCCACATATTCACGCTCTGTGTCTTTGCTACTTTCACAAGGTATTCACATGCCTTTAATAAATGCCCATGTGAGTTGTTGTTTTTTGTCCACTAGGAGGTGCATTCTTCACTCTGTGGTCCTACACTGTGCTTGGCCTGAAGCTGTATTCGTACCACGAAACAAATCGATGGTACAGACAGGGTAATGTATTTAACACCTGCAGTCTTCACTACTAGAGGCTCTGTTGAAACTTCATCATCTCTTTAACAATTTACATTTATTCACACTTACAGAAGAAGAGAAGAATGAATCATGCTCTCCAAAATCAGCTGATGAACATCTTACTTTTAAAGGTGAAGCAGATTGCTTACAACATGATACTTGATTAACAGCCGGGTCATAAAACTGAGTCAGAGAACCTTGTTCTCTACATCCAGGTAGAGCGAGAGCAAAATAATATATTTTCTGATAACCTTCTCTTGATCCATCAGACCTTTACTACTTTCTGTTGGCCCCAACTCTTTGCTACCAGAGGGACTTTCCCCGTAGTCCCAAGGTTCGCATGAGCAATCTGCTGCACAGGCTTCTGGAAATGGTGAGCCAGGCCCAGAACCACTACAGACGACTCTGTTTCTGCCAATTGTAAACATTTTTAAATATACCATGGGAACAGAGTTGGATTTTCTCATATCCTTGATAAAATAAAAAAAAGACACTGCTGGATCGATTATAATCATTTGCATCATGATTTCTACTCTGTGAATGCGGTTTGAATATATTCTCTCCTTGTTAAAATGGAATGGATAGCTATGTAATTTTTTGCATTTGTCCCAATATCATCAGGTGATTCTCATTCAGATCATGGTTGGAATCGTACAGCAGGTAGGCTGTCTATATGCTTGATTGGCAATTATTGAGAATGATTGTATTGTATTTGCTTACTGGTAACACTGGGTACAGTGTTTACTCTGCCTGAGTGCTGTTGTTCTCTTCTAGTGGATTGAGCCCATCTTCCAGCGGTCAGAAAATTCATTCTCCGTAAGTGATAACTTACCTTGTTATACTCTAAACTTGCTGGTTATAGTATGTATTTCTTCATGATATCATATAATTTTAAATGAAATAACATCTCTTTTATCATGCATAGACCATGGACTTTACAATGAGAGTAGAGCACTTGGTTGGACTTGTGGTAAGTACTTGGTAGTGTTATATTTTTTTCAATTAGTTATTGCATGGTATATATGGAAGGGTTTTGGAATCGCGCATGTATTTATCAGCAATCAGTTTTTCAGTTAGAATAAATAAAAATTCTACTTTTATAATAATTAAGGTGGATGATGATTTATGGCTACACCCAAAAATGTGTGGTTTTAAAGGCCCCATGTTGGGAAAGCCACATCAGAAAAAGAATGAAAATAAAAGTACCAAAACCGAAGAAAATACTGTGAGCATAAAATCCAAAATGCTGCCAGCAGTGACACACAAATTCCTCATCCAAACAGGCACCCACCCATTTCCTGTGGCTTCTGCTGTTCTTCTTGTGCCATTCCTACCTCAACCTGTGTGCCGAGGTCCTGCGCTTTGGGGACCGTCATTTTTATGGAGACTGGTGGTCAGTATGCATCCCCCTGGTGTACTGTTCCAGGATCTTTGTTAAGCATGTAAGGTAGCACGTTATCAAGGCTCAAGTGTCATGTGTACAGGAACGCTTCGTCTCTGATAACCCTCTGGAGGAACTGGAACATTCCCTTTCAGAAATGGGGCCACAGGTACACAGGAAACTAGGTTATTGTTTAACTAGCATTCAATTATATTTATTATAATAGGCATATTTTTTTGGAGATGTATTGAATATTGATTACAATGTTGTTTCTTCTTATGCATCAAGACATATGTACACACGGCTGGTGGAGGCAAATGTATGCCCCTGGCAAGCAGAGTTATTGGTCTTCCTGTTGTCTGCCGTTCTCTGTGAGGTACGTCCCTGCTTCTTCTGCTCCACACGCATAATTGACAGCATCCTGCTTATATTATTTTTCCATTGGGTATAAATATGCAACAGGAAACGGAATGAATAGATGAAGTGCCTTTCCTTTTTTTTTTTTTTCAGTATGTGATTGCGCTACCTCTTCACAGCTGTCGAATGTGGATCTTTCTCACAATGGTATTTGAGGTGAGAGAGCAACATAGCTTTCTGTTTTTATATGAATGGCGGAAATTGATTTGCAAAGGCCATGAGAAAGGAACATTAAGCCTACGTCCCCAAAGAAAATATGATTGTGAATTTGAATTAATATTAAAATTACATTTTTTTAAATAATAATGACAAAGTGAGGTTTGTATGGTGAATAACTAGAATGTTTATGCAGCATAAGCCATTAATGCATTGTGTCCACTTCTAGCTTCTGGTCACTGTTTTCCTCGGACGATATTTCACGGGGAACTATGGCAATGGCCTGGTGTGGCTGTGTCTGCTGCTGGGACCTCCCCTGGCAGTGACCATGTACTTTCACGACCATTACTTGGCCTTCGTCATCACCACCAACAGCAGCTCTCCCCATCATCATCCTCAGCCAGGACAGTAACTACACCATCCTGACTGTAACCTGATTATCGTGGGTCTCTGTCTGTGGATGCGCGGACCTGAAGTCTTCCTCTTTTTCATATTTGTTTTTTTTTTACCAAGTAACAGCAAGACTGAGCAACTTTTGCACCAATTATATAAGGGTGAAGGAATTAAGCAGCCATGAAGGCAATAAAGATGCGAAAAAGGTTAAACTGAACTGCGGGACAGGTTGTTTGTTTGAAAAATTGTGTGCATGAGTAAAACATGGAAAATAAAGCTGCTGCTTTGTTTATTGTCATCTGATCGTATCGGGTGCTGTATAATCATCTAACGAGTATCATACATAATCATTAGGACATTTAAGAAATGTACTTCTGGTCATACAAGTTCAAACATGGAGGTGTTGAGCATGTTAACGTTGGTTATTTCATCATGTGCTGTACTGCCATAGTAATAACGTATTGCAAAGTATATTTATTTATTCTGTTTTTGATAATACATTATTGAGAACATTTCAATTTAATGAAAACGTCCCTGACAATCTAACTACAGTTTAATTAATAAAGTGGTTGTTTTGTCTGTGTTATGTTATTAAATTGTCTTTGTTATTGCCACAGACTTGTTTTATTATTTGATGTTATCCATGATCCATTGCGCCACAGATTACCCTGTATCACGTGGTATTGTCATTGAGGCGGAAATGAAAGTTAACTAGCGACATCAGCGGATCACAGCTAAAAAAGGTACGAGAAAAATAACATAGTCCTTGTTGTCAGTGCCAATATATGTCATATTTTCGCTTATGTAACCTACAATTGTTGACATGTTCATATTTCATGGCTATCGCTAGTGGTAGGTTTTATCATTGTCCTTTTGTCAGAGCCCCAGGAGGCAGCTGGCTAACGGCTAGCTGTATCTGTAGCATATAAGGTTAAATGCCTTGATCATCATCCATGTTTGTAATGAGCACACAGGGAAGGTTATTTAAATATGGAGACAATAACAAAGAAGACGTATACTGAAATATTGAATAGATCTGGGAATCTGTTACGCACCTCTTATATTGCGCAAATGATGCTGGCAAGCCAGTGGGCTTGTTGACATAGGTTGTGTTTGGACGTGCCTTTTGTTTTGGTAGAGTCACTTAAAATATAGAGTTGACCGCAGTACGACAACCCTTTCAAAAGGGAACCATAATAATTTAACGATTTGTTCGCGTCTACTTGTGTGATTCGTGACTTCATTTTGAAGGGTATGACAATGATTCCAATGCAGTCTCCAAACATCTGTCCCAGTATGTTAAAGGCGTATCGATATGGTAGTGCTTGTATTCGCTAATGTAGGCATTCTGATTCCGTCTTCTTCAATGTCTAACTCATTCAAGATCTGCCCATGTAAATGAATAAACTAGAGATTACCGTAGGTGATCGTTTATGTTCATCCTATTGTATGCATTTTCATCTCTGCGATGTTTTCAATATTCTATAGACCGATTCTTATTTTTCTATGATGCCACCACATACAACTATTAATTGCTTTCTCATATTTTGTGTTTTTTTCATCTCAAGTTAACTGATTATATTGTGGCTCCTTTTGAAAAACTCCAACACAATGCATGAGGTTGCCTATCTTTTCATTACATTTTTTAGGCATACATATGCCAGCCTGTATGCAAGTCAGTACATGCATTGGACAAATGCTAATCTATGTATCTGTGCATGTGCTTCTTGTATCTGTGCTGTTTTCAAGAGCTGTGATGCAATGGCAGCTGCCAGCGTGACCAGACCTGGCAGTGCCCAGACCACTGAGAAGTCTCAACTGACCTTGAAAGGTAACCATCCATCCTGTTCCTCTCAAGCCAAATAAAGATGCACTGCTTAAGAAACTTGGACAGCATCTTAATGCTGAGGACCAGAGGGGGCCGGGCTCTGTTATTTTTGGGGTAGATGATGGATGGGCGGGATGGTATAAGAAGTCAACAATCAGTGATAATATTCTCGACAAGCTGTAGAAAGTTATCGACATTCAAATCGGCCTTTTACCATTTTCTAGGGTAAACTGTAGCGAATGCAGAATGCTTCTATTCAGCTTGTTGATCCAGTTTCTATCATCCGCTGTGATCAAATGGTATCACCAGGTCATCGTCGAGGGTGTGTTGGCTTCCCGAATCTGCCTTTACTCTACCAATAAAAGCGGCATAAGATCAGCCCACAAGTGTTGTATTTCTTTGGAATGGAATGAATGAAAACCATCAGAGCCTGCTCTCATTGTATAAAGCAGTCCTCTTTAACACAAACATCAATGGACAATCAAGGTACCTCTGAGCCAGAAGAAAAGGATACTCTCATGCACAAAGCCTAAAAAAAGTTAGCAATATTTTTGATTCATCCGGGGAAGGCTCTGAAGAAGTGAAATACTGGTCCATATTCATAGATTTCATGTAAATTTTATCTGATTGTCGATCATTCTTCTACTTTCAAATGTTCTCCCTATGGCTAGTTTGATGTTTCTTAGTAACTGCTTACAACTCAACCCTTTTCATATCAATTGTACCCATCAGCTTTGTCACATTTTTGCTCATGCTTTATTACTATGAAATACTGCTTCAAGGTATACAACTCTCAACACAATGATTGATGTAACTGGTGACCGATTCTGGCAGGCTGTCAAATCATAACCCAATGCGGTAAATGGCAAGCAATTACTCCGTCCAGTCAATGATTACAGCAATATCCTTCGGCTCCTGCTTGTAATGGTGCATCAAAAACATTTTTTTTGCTACTTCTTTGTTTTCAAGTTTAACACAGAATGATCTCAGAGTTGGTTGACCAAGTATTTTCTTTCAAGGTCTCTGTTTTTGTTTTTGACACATTGATTGAATTGGACTGGATGTTGCATGACAGCTTGCCGGGTCAATTACTGCATCTAGTCCTGACCTTCAGTTGCTCAAATGAGAATGTCTGCACAGTGTTTTGGCACTTGTGACTAGTCTGGCGCATCCAAAAACTTGAAAAACGACTGCTTTATGGATATAATGATGATTTGTCATTACACTTCTCCATCATCTTCATTACTAGGTTTAGGAATATACATTAAATCAGGAACATTTACTATGAGCATTACGACAATGCCTGAATCCCCAATAATCAACTGTCACAAACAAACACCATACTTGAATCCTTTCAAGTATGTCACTGTGCCTCACGTCATCACCAGCAAAACTTTAGAGAAGCAAGAAGGCTGTGAGGTGGGCAATATATGCATGTTCTTCAGAGCAGGGAGGGTATTTTATCCTGTGAGAGTACATGGGAGGGTCACTACACGGATCTCGACAAGCTCAGTAATTCTCTAAAGCTCAGCCCATTTAGAGAATTACTCTGCTTTATTATCTGTTACTCTTTGTGAATTGTCAGCTATTACTGGATTGTAGGGATTTTTTGTATTTTGCTGATGCCTAAAACAAAGAATGATGTTCTTAAACAATCCCTTAAGGAAAAATCAAGTTCCAACTGATATTTTTCTTATCTCAGCTAGGGGGCGATGTGACCCTTACCTGTTAACTCTTATTTCCCCAACATTGAAAGGGCTAAAACGTCATGTGCTGTCAAAATATAATGTGAATATAAAGTCATCCAGTGGATCATTAGAGTCTGACTACACAGAGACTCTGAACAGGCAAACATGGACATATTTTAATGCATGTTTTACGTGCTCCTCGTTAAAATACTATTTCCCAAGCTACTGATAATAAAATGTCGTTGTATTGGAAGATTCAATATTCCTTTATTATACCTGGTAATTAATCGTGTGTATGTGTGTGTGTGTATATATATATATATATATATATATATATATATATATATATATATATATATATATATATATATAAATAATGTGCATATGAACGGGTGTTGACTCTCTTCCCTTCCACAGTGGTCTCGGCCAAGCCGCAGTCCCCGAAGCTGCCCAGCCGCAGCTCGCGGCTCAGCTCCTTTGTGGAGGTGACCGCCGACGGCCTGTCCAGCGAGACCAAGAAGACAGGCAAACGCAGCGGACACCTGGAACTGCAGTGGAACGAGGACCTCACCCTGTAAGCAACCGTTGGAAAACATGGCAAAGCCGTGGACTTGTTTGTAATGTAATATAAATATTTGGTAAATACAGTTGTCAATATACATGATATAATATTTAATTATTATGTTCAGTATGATGTCGTCTTTATTTCAAATATCGGTCTGTATAATGTGAGAAAACGTATATATATTAAATATGAATTAGTAATAATAATGTGTTAACTGAAGTAGTGGTTTGGTGCGTTCCACAATCAAATATCAAAGAAATGGACCCTTTTCTCCCTGACTGGTGTTGGTTCTTTGCGCTGCGTAGCAACGTGACCCCTCAGAGTCGCCTCGACCTGAAGCTGTGGAGCTGTCACACACTGAGGAAGGAGCTACTGGGCAGTGCCACCATAGACCTACTGGACACACTGCGCACCCACCATGGCAAAAGTAAGGCCCCACGCACACACTCTCACTCTCTGACGTTCAACCCCTTATCTTCAACCCTCAGGACTCCTTCATTACTCGTATTTTCCCCCGATCATGGCTATTCTATGTTCCTTCTCTCCCTTTGTATTTGTTACGGTGTCAAGCAAGAAATGGCACTAGTTAACTCCTGGGGTTTGTTCTTCCAATAATTTTTTTTAAATTATTATATGATTATAAGAACCTTTTCAAATGCTTCATATCATTTTTTCATAACAAGGTAAAATTTTTTTAACCAGGCTGTAAAGCATTTCCGACATGCATCATTGCACGCCGCTCCCCTGTCGCGAATATGTTCCAGATTACACCAGTTTACTGGTTGTTGGAGGAGTCAACAGTTATGAGGCGTTGTCTAGTTTTGAACGTGTTTTTAAGCAATAATCCAAAATAACTAGTCTGTCAACACATGATCATCAAGAACATCGTTGTTTTGATTTATCTATCGCTCCGGGACTGGGGCGGAGAACGGCCTGGAGTATAGTGAACCCGATCTTATGAAATAGCCTTATTAGATAAATAACGAGATGTTTTTTAATACCATTAAATTAATTATGTACTTCAATATATGGCTGGCTGAGATTCAGATCTCAGGATAAATTCCTTTTCTCAGAATTGTTTTTTTATTTAACCGACTATCATTTCTGTTGCCGCCTAGAAATTGCAGCAACGCTAGTCGGCTATCTGACTTATACTGAACATCCCTATGAACTACCTTTTCACCTGACCCCTCCCGATTTTATGTTTACTGCTGTTCAAGGATTGGCTTGTTGTTAGGCTGTTTGAGTGACATATTGGTCAAAGTTTACCAGTAATTGTTCTTGATTTGTTTGAACCAACACTTTATTTGTGTACCAGGCCTCTGCTTACAGCCTGTGATTCTTTAATGCCACCTAATGAAAAGCTTTCTTGGGGCCTGAAAGTCACACAGACATCCCACAGTGGCATGGTTACATCCAGGAGCTGTACACAGCGCCGTGTGTGGGGCTTTTCTGGGCGGTTGTAAATAGACTTGTTTCTGGCTGAAAAAAAGCTGCTACTTCTTTTTTTTTGTGGCTTTTAAATGTGGAGCGTTCCTTATGTGTATGTATGTGAGGAAGGATCTGAGCATAGGGACTGCTGATTCTTATTAGGCTGCATTAACACTTTTGATTAATTGGTTATTGAAAATGGATTGGTTATTAAACTAAACAAAGGACAGCTGATGTCTTGCTCTTTTATTGGGTGATTATTGGCTTACTTTATACGAGCATTTGAATTTGAATTGAGATTGCTGCAACTTATGGCTAATGACGTTATGGTTTACACTTTTTAAATGTTTGGTATTATTGATTGTTGAATAAGTTGTTTGAATGAAAACTCTCCAAAATCCCTGCAGTTTATATATTGCACTTACTACGTGTGTGTGTGTGTGTGTGTGTGTGTGTGTGTGTGTGTGTGTGTGTGTGTGTGTGTGTGTGTGTGTGTGTGTGTGTGTGTGTGTGTGTGTGTGTGTGTGTGTGTGTGTGTGTGTCTCTCTCTCCCTTGTCACTGTTTCGTGCCCCCCCCCCTTCCAGTGGAGAATGTGCAGCTGAGTCTGGTGCTGCAGACGGAGAACAAAGGCTCAGTTGTAGCAGGAGGCGAGCTCACCGTGTGTCTGGACGGCCTGGTTGTTGATCTGGGCTCCCTGCCCAATGGCAGCATGGCAACAGACAGTGAGTCCCGCCTTTTTCTTTACTGAACACGCGCACACACACACGGGTATCTGTACACTCACGCATAAACGAAAACACACGTATATATACGTGCACATATAGAAGCTATATTCAAAGGCATGTTCACAGAGACACAGGTAAAGACTTGTGCTGCGGTAAAGCACAGAGGATATTCAGAAACAGAAAAGGTAATAAATTCCCTTCACAGCCAAGGCGGAGGCTAATTGCATGAAACACTCTCAAACTGGGACACACACACACACACACACACACACACACACACACACACACACACACACACACACACACACACATCTTCACTCAGTCTACAGCGAAAACCAAGACACTTTTATTAAGACGAATAAGGCTGCCTACGAAGCCGTGTCGCCTTCCCTCTCGTCCCTGGCCTCTCTTCAATGTCTCCACCATACTGTATCTGATGTAACCGGCGCTACGCCACTCACACCGACCAGAGAGCCCAGCGAGCACATTTTCATCGTGGATGTCCATGTAGGCCCTCACTCTGTACCCAGTGAGCGCACTGGGACTCCCCTGCCCTCCCACCCGGCCCCTCCACTCCCTCGGGTCTGTAGAGTTCCCCCCCCGAATCCCGAGCGGCCCCGTGCCCGTGTCTGAGAGGTTTGTGCCGAGGGGCCTCAAAACGAGTCGCCGCCGGCTTCGGGCGCACCTCGTGTCGCTTAGGGTGCTTCACCGTGGCGTCAGAATTCCCACTGTTGTGTTAACAAACCGAAACACCACCCGCCGACAACGCTACCTAGCCTCCTCGAATTAAAGAAATAAAAAAATAACACACAGTCAGCCACAGTCTGACTTCCCCGCAGTGATACTGGCCATTGTGTTTATTTTTGGTTTTCCGACATTAGTTTTCGTTACCGTAACTTTGCCTCTAGATGCACGGCAGTCTTCCAAAGCAGTAATTACATACTAACCCGAGGGGTCAACTAAACATGGGTTCAATCAGCGCCCCCCTACTCTCTCTCTCCCTCCCTCCCTCTGACTCTCTCTCTCTCCCTCCCAATGGGTCTGAGCCTTACTAATGACTGTAAACCGCTCTCCCATGGCAGCCCACGGGAACATGGACAAACTCCTGAGTCAGACCGAGTCCTCTGGCCGGCTTTTATGGACCCCGGAGTCCCGAACCCCTCCGGGGTCCCAGCATCTCCGCTCCGGTGTGCGTCAGCCCTGCGCACGGCCACACACAAACACGCACGCACGTGCACACACAGAGGCTTGTCATGCAGACCACGGTTCACAGAGGCCAGAGTGTGTTCTGGTGGATAAACACACGCAATACGTTGGTCAGTGTGGGGGGACACACATTGCTGCATAAATGTGTGTCTTTGTTCATGTTGAGTATATGTGGACAGCGGTAAAGGTGTGTGTGGGTGTGTGCGGGTGGTTATGACAGAGAAGGCTTATGTTGCTCTAATAGAACTGCGTCTAAGTTGAATGGGTTGGGTACAGAGATGCTGCATATGCCCCATACTTCAGAATATAATTGCAATGACCTGCAAAGATGTTTCGGAATCTCCAGGATTTTTACAAACTTCTTGCAAACTCTTAGAGCACTCAATATTTACCTCCTTCTTGATATTGATTCACATTCAATATAGCTGAGGAAACAAACAAATCAATTATCCGCGGGCTTTAATGTAGTCATAAGCTATTGCAACACACATACGGTGATGTGTGTTTCAATTGCATGCCTGTAAGAGTATGTGTCTCTATGTTTCTGCGTGTACGTTGCAGTGTTTTGTACGTGTGAGTCATAGGTCTAGTCTAGCTTATGGGAAGGAGTTTGCTCACTGACTCCCAAATATAGACATGCGATGACGGAAGACGTTTGTGAGAGCTTTTGTGTAATTTGGTTCTTACAATGGCACCATTGGGTTTCATTGCCTTCAGCTCGCCAGTACAATCAGTTCCCTGTGAGGCTGAGGCAGGGGAGGGGGGTTGTAACAGTAACTACTGCCATGGAAGAGCGGCTGCTCTTCAGGAAGCTGTATGAACCAAGCTGGGAGGAGGGGGGGGGGGGTCTCAAGGTTAACCTCTGAGCTCTGTTTTGCCAAAGGGGGGGGGGGAGGGGGGGGGGGTGCATTATGGTCTTGTACGTGGACACTCATCTATTGCTTGATTCTCGCCCAGACACATGTGCTTGTGTTTTACATTTCAAAGTGTGTGTGTGTTGGGAGGTAGCTGTATGAATTGGATAAAGGTTGAAGTGTTTTTTTTTCCCCCCTGCCCCGTTGCTGTTAAGGCCCTCTGTTCACGCACTAAATGCACCTCTGTTAGTTTGGAGGTTGCACTCATTTCCCCCTGGCACACAAACACACACACACACATACACACAGACACACGCGCACGCGCGCGCGCGCATACACATACACACACTATAAACCAACCTTTGTGAGGAAAGGTGGAGAAACCCAGGAGCTGAGGTTGGGGAGTGTGGACAAACACATCTTGTACATGTTAGACACACAAACAAGCACACGCAGTCAATGTGAACTCAAAAACCTTATGCATACACCCTTTTCCTTATTTACACAAATGCACACACGTAGCCACACTCAAAGACCCAGTACTGCCAAACATATACTGTAGGTCCTAATCCTATATTGATGCTACTCTGTGTACACGCACAGCAATACTATTGCCTTTTCGCCTGTTAAAACTATTGGATTGGAAACTGATCTTCGGAAAATTGAAAAAAACTAAACAAAACGGTATCCTGTTTCTATCATTATGCCGCCTTTATTTCTACATTTACAGATGTATTGTGAAGGCTCATATTCATCGCTGTTGCTGTTCGTACTCCTGGTGGTATTAGAAAAGAGAGCTTGTGCACGAATGACAACTGAACACACTCCAGCTGAACTGGTGTGTGGAAGGTGCTCGAAACCCTTTGTACAACAAAACTAAAGATTCCCGTATGCGAACAAAATATAAAAACATTCTGCTTTGATGTAGCATAACTTCATTACACAAACAAATGCTTCGATTCCCACCGTTCCTCTACGTGACACACAGGCATGTAGAGACTGCGCTGCATTGAGGGGTGTGGGGCGGGATGGGTTGGGGGGGGGGCTATGACACCATGATTTCTCCTCTATGGTGTGGTTCATTTTTTTGTGTCCACTGGAGCAACTTACAAGTAGCTCTTTCATAGAGCAGAAAAAGGTGTGTGTGTGTGTGTGTGTGTGTGTGTGTGTGTGTGTGTGTGTGTGTGTGTGTGTCAGAAATGAGGGGGAACATTTGCCTTCCATATGATATTTGTGCAAACAGCAAAGCCCTTTTCAGGATGCCGTGTTCCAGGTGTGAATGTTGGACACACACAAGCACACCTTCGAAAGACACAAACACACACACACACACTGCACATCTTTCACTCCTATTTATGCGTATTGGAGTGTGAGGGAATTTGTGAGTGATAATGAAAGTATGCTATAGCATATAGGTCTCAGACGCGGTCTGGAGCAAGCGGACAGTCACACACATTCCCTCACACTCATCGACTGCATACTGTAAGACGAACAGAAACATACACATACACGCAGCAATAGACACCCAGGCACTCAGACATTTTCGTACACACATCCCCCGAAACTCACTTAAACACACGCACCCCTATATTCCTACTCAAACACAGGCGTATATACAGCCGTATACACACACAGCCACAGCACTGGCCATATGCTATTTACAGGGATGAATGGTCTCTATTAAACCACCGGCTTTACTTTCATTGCCTCATGGATTTTGAGTCTATACAGTATGGGTTCCATTATTAACAGTTTTACGGCTTTAAAAAATAATAGGACCATCAAGTCACTGCGTCACTACAGACTATTTTCTCTTCGCGCCGTCTCTGAGCTCTGTGTAGGACTTTATTAATTTCAGTGCAGATCTTGTTCCCAGCCTCAGCACCCAAGCCCCCCCCCCCTCCCCACCACCATAGGAAACTGGTTTGCAGTGTTTCCCATAGAGCAGGGTTCATCGGAAAACATTAGGTTTCATTATTTGTGAGAAGTTTAATTTTGGCTCTCCTGAGTTGGTTAAGTGGCCCTGATTAAGATGAAAGCGTGATATACATGGTGTATCACTTGCCAGGCCAGCGTTGGACTCTACTAGATCTTTTTGTTACTAGAACCAATCGGTTGTATGGCGAACGACTTCAACCAGCCACAATTAAAGCCAAATAAACCAATAAACCACCGATTGTAATAAGCTGTGTTTGGTTCCGTCTCCATGGTTTCTGCACGGTGCTATTATGGCTAGCCCTTTTAAAATAGCTGTGTGCTGATAACCCTGTGGTGAAATCATTCCTGCTGCTTTCGTGTGCCTCTGCAGAGATGCTGCAGTCAGACAGACCCGGCCTGAGGAGAACCCAAAGTGAAGAGACTCCCGCCGCAGCCGTACCCCGCAGCAGGTAACGCACGCACAAACCACACATTATAATGTTGCATTCAATTTGTATTCAAACCAACTTTTTTTTCTTTTGTCAAAATTCAGCAGAACTGTTGGTCCGTTCATACACGTACTCGGCAGCCACCAAGTGTGGGCACTAGACTCACACATACTGTAGGTCCACACTCAATCAGCCTGGCAAGTACACGAATGAGCCCTCATAGGCACGTTTACTAAGACTTAGCCCACACACTCACACACTCACACCAGCCGCTGGAGTCTCTGAATCCTAGGGGAGCAGTGGTCGGTACAATGATAAACCACAGAGGAGTGGTTATCAGAAAGGCTCTGCACACTCTGTCTAGTCTCCAGTCTGACATCTCCGTAATACACACGATGCTTGTAGTTCCCTAAAACCCTTCTGACATGCAGTTAGCAAGCATCAATAGATAGGATACGGTTTTAATCAATGGTTCATAAGTGTACTCATGCAAGCACACACACACACACACACACACACACACACACACACACACACACACACACACACACACTACTGGATAAAGTGGTAGCCCGCCATGACAGCAGCATAATGATACATGCAGATAGTTTTCATTTAGCACTTCACTGGGGGGGGAGGGTTGAACAGAGGCCAGGAGGAACTAACTGGGCCTGTGGAAGCTTTTGTCAGCTCAATGGCCTTTTAAGTGCCATATGTTTATGATCATTGTGTGTGTGCGTGTGCACGCGTGCGCATGTATAGCCTTCCCCCTGTTTCTCAAGTGTCCCCTGCCTCCTTATTGTTGTTCATAAAACAGTTGACATTGACGCGCCCACAGCTCGGTAATGATAGCT
Organism: Gadus morhua; assembly: GCF_902167405.1. Taxonomy (NCBI): domain Eukaryota; kingdom Metazoa; phylum Chordata; class Actinopteri; order Gadiformes; family Gadidae; genus Gadus; species Gadus morhua. The sequence continues at coordinate 17,905,742 of NC_044056.1, forward strand.
CTCCGAGCCCCCTCAGTGGCATTCCACAGCCCTGGGGGGGTATGTCATGAAAATTGTGTTTTCATTGTAAAAATGTTCTTGTCTGAGAAGTAGGGTTACATTTAGCCTTCGGAAAGTATGAGTGTATTTTCAGTGGAACTGGAGCTCAAGCTATATCTAACACACCATTGTATCCCGGCTCCATCCCTCACTCCCTCTTTTTATTTTGTCTCCTTTATGCGCAACGTTTTTCTTGGCAGCATTGACACCCATGCGTTCACATACGTTCAAAAATAATTCTCCCGCCATTCCGTTCCTTTAATGTCTCCCCCTCCCACAGAAGCAACCGGCTCTCAGCGGGGGGGTCCCAGGGCGGGTCCCCGGGGCCGGCCAGAGGGGGGTCCATGACCAACGGGGAGCTGGGCGAGGAGCCGGGCCCCGTCGCCGGGTCAACACCGTCCGGGCGGCCCCGCCCCTCCAAGGTGTCCCACGGCAGCCCTGGAGGCAGCACAGGTACTGAAGCCCCCCCCCCCCACCGTCCCCCGGTTACCTGGGTTCTGGGTGTGTAGAGTGGAACGACCAGGCTCAACTGGCCATAACACAGATAGGAGTCTGCGAATGATAATGTACGATATTTATTAGAAATAAGATAATTAGACATGAGAATGATACCATGGAATCGGTGTTATTAGTGGGGATGAGCGGATGGTGTGCTTTGAGGATTTGGTGTGTAAGCACAACCTAGAGTTTAACAAGATAAACACCATTTTTACTGAGCCCCACAAGGCACAACAAAAACAAATTGAAAACCAAACCTGCCTGTGGGGGGAGAGAGCGGGAGGGGCTGATGTGGTCCACCTGAGGGTACCTGCAGGCCAAAGCTGCACAGGTGCACCACATCAGCTGACAGCCCTCTCAGCTCCTCCAACTGGCCCCCGGCGCAGATAAGCAACCGGGAGAACCAGCAGACGGGTCGTCTGGTTTAAAAATGCCTGGACCACACGTTAAGTCTCCGTGGTTGGAGGCCAAAATAAGTGCCGCCTTTTGTCTCACCTAAGAACTGAACCAGCTCCTTACAGCCACATTGTACTTCTTTATTTTAGTTCAATTCAAATTGAGGCATCGAGGAGAACCTCACTAAATGCAGCGCCCTCCTATGATCAGAAGGGGATCTTAGAACGCCTTCTAATCCCCTCCCCTTCCTCCCCCCCTCTCCTCCCTCTCCTCCCCCCCTCTCTCCCCCCTCCCCCCTCTCCCCCTCTCTCCTCCCTCTCCTCCCCCCTCTCTCCCCCCTTCTCCCCCCTCCCTCCCCCCCTCTCCCCCCAGCCAAAGCGGAGCTGACCGCCAACGGGCTGGAGAACGGCCGGGCCGGCCCCGCCTGCCACACCCCTCCCCCGGCCTCCCCGTCCGTCAGGTCGCCGGCCCCGGCCAGCGCGGCGGCCAGCGGGGGCAGCAGCAGCAGCAGCGGCAGCAGCCCCTCCCTGGCCCAGGAGGCCCCGATCCTCGCGCCCCCGACGGAGCCCGGGCCGGCCGGCGCCTCGGGCGCCGAGCTGCCCGCCACCGCCGCCACGGAGCAGCTGGTCAGCGACTCTCTCCCGGCGGGGTAAGGCGCTCCGGGCTGGGGCGGCAGCGGTACTGTGGGGGTGGGGGGGTGTCTGCTGGCTGGGTGGGGCAGCTCGGGGTCATCAGGGGCAGTCTGGTGCGGAGCAGCTGGGTTTGATCAGCATGTTTTTTGGAGCGTGACCCGTGGTTGTTGTGTTTTTATAGGTATTCGTTTTTATTGATAACTGATTCTGATTCAAGTCTCTGCCTCCTTTTTGTCCCTCTCTTTTACTCTCTCTCTCTCTCTCTCTCTCTCTCTCTCTCTCTCTCTCTCTCTCTCTCTCTCTCTTCTCTCTTCTCTCTTCTCTCTTCTCTCTTCTCTTCTCCTTCTTCTCTCTCTTCTCCTTCTTCTCTCTCTCTCTCTCTTGTCTCTCTCCAGCTGGGAGCAGAGAGTGCTGCCTCACGGCAGAGTTTACTACGTCGACCACAACACCAAAACCACCACCTGGGAAAGACCACTGCCCCCGGGGTATGCGACCATGTATCGATTCAGTTATTTAGCTTGTGTGTATACGTCTTCCGCCTGGCTCAAACATCCGCCTGGACTCTTGTTACTCTAACTGACCTACACAGGAACTAAAAACTGTGTGTATGGAAGTCTCATTGGGTCCCAACTTCAACTACTGTGTCTGTGATTAGCAAGGCTGATGTTATTCTGGTTGGGAAAGCCTAGGGGATATCTCGCTGCATCAATGACCACATTACCAACACGACCACAGCCAGCTCTTTTATGCCACACTTATTATTGATTTGTGTGTGCGGGCACACCGGACCATGTTAAAGAGAGTGAGGGGAGAGATGGCTTTTTTTCGGGGGGGAAAAAAAGCAGTCACACACAGACACGCATACTTCTCGCACGCTCACTCATACACACTCGACCCCCCCAGCCTATCTTAGTTTTTTTCCAGAGAGGGAAGGAGTGAATTGTGGGGCCCCCCCCGAGAACAAAGGCCCTTTCTTAGGCTCGCATGCGGCCCCTGCACAAGAACATACGTGGCCCTGCCAAACCCCCAGCCGCCCGCCTCCCCTGCCCCTTTCACGGGATCAATTAGCAACCTTGTGCTTAGCTAAGTGCTCCCTCTCTATACACACACACACACACACACACACACAAACACACGCATACACAGACACACACGGACAAAGAAACACACACGGAACTGTTTAGCTAGGAGGGATGCTCCCCCCTCTCTAACTAATGGAAGCCATCCTGGGACGTGGCTGGTCAGCCCTTGTTGGGACATGGCTCCAGTCATGCTGGAAGGGTCTCTTAGCACTATATCAGAGGCCCCTGACGTTCCCGTCTGAGTCATCGATAGAATTGGCAGAAACCTAAAACAACCAAAATGAACCCCAGCCTCGCAGACCAGGGCCTACCACAGCCGTCATCCGCTAATGGTCAGCTAACATAACAGATGAAATAATATCCAGCTAAAATAATAATACCGTTTGTTTGGATGGTGGTTCTTCAAACTGGGGAACCCTTCCCCCTCTGTCTCTCTCTTTTCTCTCTTCTCTCTCTCTCTCTCTCTCTCTCTCTCTCTCTGTACCTGGCTTTAGAGGCTTAGGGTCGTTACTCTGTGTTGGCCTCAGATCGTGTTCCAGACACCTTTTCCAATGTAAAACAAAGTGGCACTGACTCATCCTTTCAAAGGCTGCTTCTGTCTCCCGTGTAAGCTGCTGGCCTTTATTAAAGAATCACTAGCCAATACTTGGATCATAGATCTTTTTTTTCTCTGTCTGGCCTGGAACTTGGAGCTATTTTATTGTGAGCTCTGACCAAGCGAAACTGCTGTTATCCCACATAGGCCTGCCTAATTTCCTTACATTAAGCAACTGTGTTGTTTTTCCCACAGTACTGCTCCCAAACTGGCCTTGATTTTTGGAAGCTATGGTGCTAGCGTTGAAATAAGGTTTTTGGTAATGTCTAGATAGAGAACCGCACGCACATCGTAATATTTGGAGTACAACCACTCTGGGATGTGTGTAGTATTATTGACGTCCCTGAACAAATCAATTTCCCACCAGAACCTTGGCAGGAGTTCTGTGGTTCAATCGCCTGGGGATTGTTTGGTCATTTTGGTTTGATTCAATTGTGTTGGTGTGAGTGATGTCATTCAGACCCTGGTGTGGATCAAATAATGCCGTGAGCCGGTAGTAATTGTACATCTGTCTACTTCCAAGTGATCTAAGGTGAGGTGAGTTGGTGGATGCGAACACGACCCCATGCCAAAATTGAGAAACGGCAGATGTGAGCCAAACGCATGCATGTACCATGTAGGGAGTGCAGTTTCATTCAAATCATATAGACACTGTCTTCCTGAACATGAAGACTCTGTGGATCGGTTTCTATCTGGCGGATACATTCTCTCTGGTGGTCTTGTGAGGAGGCTATGTTGCCAGACAGCAACTCCATGTATTAATCCGAAATGTGGTAGCTACACCCATGCCGAAAATCCCAAAGTTAATTTCCTGCAGAATCAGTCATCAACCAAACTGTCCAATGAAATAAGCTCCCAGGTGGTCCATTTCACTTTGGTTCATTCGCAAAAAAAAAACCAAAAAACAGTGGGAAACTTAAGTAGACCAAATAGAGCCAAGCAACTTCTGGTCCAAATGGTTTGGCTGACAGAACCCCACTCATTATCCTGGATTAAATGTCCTCCTGACTGAGAACCAGCATGAGAGGGGAAGCAAGCTGAAAGGTTTACGTCCTGTCCAACTGCCTTTCCCCTCCGTTCTCCACAAGACAGCGAGAGATGGAGATCTCAGAGGACGTGTGTGAACGTGTGCCTCTTGGCCCCGCCTAGGTGACCTTAGTATTGGTTCGGCTAGCAGGCGGGAGCCTCCGCTGCTTTCTCGTCGGAATGCTGACGCTCGTGACTCACAGATAGGAAAACGGGAGCGTCACTGTGAGGAGAAGCCGGGCTCTGCAATCATGTTTTCAAACGCTTCCTGAGGAAAAACTTGTCTACTTCATATATATGTGTGTGTGTGTGTGTGTGTGTGTGTGTGTGTGTGTGTGTGTGTGTGTGTGTGTGTGTGTGTGTGTGTGTGTGTGTGTGTGTGTGTGTGTGTGTGTGTGTGTGTGTGTGTGTGTATATTTATGTATACACACACACACACAAGTGACCTGAGATTTATTTGGGAGTCAAGTGAATAAGTGTGTCGCTGTTTGGGGTACTCAATAGGATCCAGATTGCACAAAGCAAAGCTGCAAAGATCATTCACATATGTCCACATGACACCTCTACCGAACAGTGACCTGTGGTAGTAACTCTCTCTCTCTTTCGCTCTCTTGCCCCCCCCCCCCCCCCCCCCCCCCCCCCCCTACGGTTTCTTGGCAAAGCTGGGAGAAGCGTGTGGACCAGCGGGGTCGCTTCTACTACGTGGACCACAACACGAGGACCACCACATGGCAGAGGCCCACCGCAGAGTCGGTGCGCAACTATGAGCAGTGGCAGAGCCAGCGGAGCCAGCTGCAGGGCGCCATGCAGCAGTTCAGCCAGCGCTTCCTCTACCAGGTGAGTCGGGCCAGGGGCTCTCCACACACCCAGACCCAACTCCCCCCGCCCCTCCGCCTGGTCAATCGTTGGCGACAATTGAATTAATGCATGGCTTTCAGTCATGTAAGGTGAAAGGAACCAGGTGAAAGGGAATTTTCCAAGGCAACGTTTCTATTGACTGGGCTATTTTAGTCTTATGTCTTCGTTGGGCTGGCTTGGTGTATTTATAATATATGTTAAATAACAGCCTACAATCTTTTGAGTTTCCCTCTTTTTTTCTTCTTCTTTTCAATCCACTGGGACATCCATTTTGATACCATGAAGCACTGCGCTCTTATACCTTCTCCCCTGCTGCCGTGGTCACTTGGGAGGCAGCCCGTCGGAGGGCTGTAAACGTCTTCCACCTGCAACTCAACCGCAGCAGCCATTATGTCACTTTATGCTTCATCCAGAACTTCATAGGATGAGGCTGCCTTATTGTGCAGCCATCGATGTATAATAATCGCTTTCAAGCACTAGCTGGGTCGTAGCGGACGTGTCGGCCAAAGTCCTACTGTAGAGGGCATGGTAAAGGGATTTTAGTGGCACTCATTATTTTTGTTTTTCATTGGAGTTCGTCCAAGGAGCTGCCTGTTGCGTCTCTATCTCCCTGACAGTGGCCGTCCTTTCTGTGGAAGAGCAGACAAGGTCAAATTTCACCCAGACAGTAGAAGTATTTTGGCACGAAAACAACGGATGGTTCTTAACTGGGTGTTCCCAAGCACGGCCCATTAGTAAAATCAACCAAGTTTAAGCACTCCTATTATAAAAGTGGACCACTCCCTGCGTCCACCATGTGTGTGTGTTTGAGAAACCCCCTGGCTCTGTCCAAGCTTCCGCTTGCCTTAAAGTGACAATCGCAAAGATCTCCAAAGATTTCAATGTAAATAAATCTCAGTAAAGTCACTATCTATCGCCAGAGGAGGGATTGAGCCTATGTCCCACTGTTTACAGCCCTTGTGTTTGCAGTATTATGCGTATTCAGAACCGGGTGTTTCTGGCGACTTTCCCACCACGCACTAGAATCCTAGGCGGACACGCACTAGTCTAGAATCACAGTGAATGACGCGTTTTCCATCACCAAGCAGTGGCTGATACACCAGAGAGGGTATGGCAGACGCAACAAACTCGCTCTTACACTCGTTGCGCGTGTGTGGCTGCGTACCGTTTTAGGTAACGCCAAGGAGAACGAACAGGGACCTTTTGAGATTGCCTCTTAAAACAAGACCATGAGCTCGGTCCCTCTAACCAACCGATCAAAAATAAGTCCCACCTCCACAGCGGACCCGACAATAGCCTCCGGCCTCCCATTCCCCGCTCAACCGTCCATATCCGTCACGTCTGTCTGTCTGCTCCACCCCACCACCCTAAGGCCAAATCCCATTTCTACCCCTTACCCCTTACCCCTTCCCCCTTCCCCCTCCCCGTTGTTTTGAAGGGTGAATGGGAAGGGGTAAGGCGTATAAATGGGATTGGGCCTAAGCCTAGCTCTATGTCTGTCCCTAAAGCTTGTATTTCGAGGGAAATGATACACGTTTTGATGAATGCCTTCAGATGTGAGACCGGGGTTCTCACTCGCCCTCTCCCCCTGCCCTCACTGACCCTGGCTGAGGGGGGGGCCAGCAGCGCAGCCTGGCCCTCTCCTTCCTGGTGACGTCTTCTGGAATGCCCCCTTCTCTGTTGATAGGGACGGCTATTTATGGGGCCAGCCTCGTGTGAACGAGATAAGCATGCCACACATGCACATTAGCCGGTTTTACAAGAGGGGGTGCACGAACAAAAGTAAACATGGCGCGAAAACACACAGCCTTCATTCCTTTAACTTATGAACATCTACACACAGACACAAGGTCATGGAAGGGACCCAGAGCCCCTTCACATCTTCTGTATGGCACTCGCCGTGTGTGTGTGTGGGTGTCTTCAGATGTGCTCACAGAGCTGTAATGTGGAGGTCAGGTGGCACATTTCTGTCCCAGCGCGGGACAGTGTGCGGGTTGCCTTCTGTTCCCCACTTAGGCTGTTGGTAACACTGTTATGGACACACACATATCGATACTCTCACACATAGCCATAAACTACAACTTATCATAAAGTAAACGCTGGCTAAGGCTACCGTGAAGTGACCATGCAGGCAAGTGTGCATGTGAAAGTGTGTATGGGTTTTGAGAACAATCCTCATGGATATAAATACAGGCCTGCCTGTTATTGTAAGCGTGTCCCAGTCTAAATTGTTGTTAGAGTGTGTGTGTGTGTGTGTGTGCACGTACACATACACTTCATGCACACTCACACAATGGCTTGCCTTTGGTAATTGCTGCTCGTTAGTAACCCAGGAGAAAGCAGTCTCGCAATCATTAACTGCTCTTTCCGGCTCACCCCCATAAACTCTCTTATCCCCCTTCTGAGACCCAAAGTCGCCTTTTCTTTGCATTGCTCCCTTTTAACAAGTCTATTTATTTCCCGCTCTTATTTTTTTTCTTTTATCAATATCCTGACTATACATGGTGGATAGAGGTAGATCACTCTCCATATGTCACTCCTAAATCAATATTTCTTTACCACACACGCACACAGTGTGCCCCCCCCCCCTCCTTCTTCTCCTTCTGGGGGGCCTCTGTCCATTCTTCGTGAAACAGGGGCCCTTAACAGCAGCACCACCTGAAATGGTCCTGTGTCTCATCACACACACACACACACACACACACACACACACACACACACACACACACACACACACACACACACACACACACACACACACACACACACACACACACACACACACACACACACACACTGAGAGGTTTCATGAGTTTGCTCTCGGTCAAACACATGCTCTCTGTTCCACACTGCAGAACATATACACTTTCTGCGCTCTGTGGGGAAAAAAAGCTTATACCGATAAACCTGAACACACAAAGACGTCTGTCATGTGTGCGTTAACTACATTAAAACGGATACATTGGAATAAATATTAATAAATCATTTTGCTGATGGAAGAACTAATAATAAACTAGACTTCTGTGTTATGGATTTGAAATGGATTTTATTTGGAGAGTTAATACAACTTTAGTTCTCCTGGTCGTTTATTGGCATAATGATGTTAGAGCTGTGTATTTTGGACTGTCTATTTCAATACATTTTAACAATTCTTTGCCATATCATGCATAAATCATGTTTGGTGAGTAGAAATGTCCACTCCTCCCCTCCTTGTGAACTACAGTCAAGTACAGAACCCTTTTACAACAGTCAGAGTACCAGTAAGACCCAAGATGTGTTCAGCGGTTAGGCCGTCTATGCAATTCAGATAAACCACAGGGCGGTCATTACTTAGCTACAACTACTGTGTGTATTACATGTGTATTCTACTTATTTTATACAATACCTTGATATTTGGCATGTGTATTCTACTTATTTATTACAAAACCTGGTTATTAACGGGCCGCTGCTTTATCTGATCTTTTTGGCAGAATCCTTGGTCGCCGTGCTTTGCTCCAGCGTTTCTTTTGGCCACCATTTTGCTTTCTTTCATAACCTCCTTCTCTCGCCCGTCTCGCTCTCCCCCCGGATTCTCCCCTGCAATTTTCTCCTCCTATCTCATTCCCCTTCCATCTGGGAGCCGGCGCGGAAGCCTCCGGAGGGCCGTGCCGCGTGCGATGATGTCATCTTTACACCATTATATTCTCCTTTTACCTTTTTTAGTCACAATTAGTCCCAAAGCTAAACAGAAGGGTGGGGCCACCCAGGGGCCCGAGATTGCCCGTCGATTTGAGGGGTGCTCCGGTGCACGTCTCAAATACCCCCAAACGCACACTCGACGCTTGGTGCCGGCAGCCCCACACGTTAACCCCACCGTGCTACAGCTGCCCCCCCCCAGCGTTCCCTCCAAGCCCTGTGTTCCCTAGGCTGCTCCCCCCTCCGTCCCCCTGTTTAGAGTTTCCATGATAAAAGCCACCCGAATGAGGCCCCAGTCACAACGTGTTTGGGAGAATTGCATCGTGGAGTGAACCTGGCATCTAATACACACACAGCCACACACACGCACACACACGCACACACACACACACACACACACACACACACACACACACACACACACACACACACACACACACACACACACACACATCCCTTTTCTGGTGCCAGGCTACTCGTGACGGTTGCCATTTTAACGGTGGTGCTGTGTAACAGCGTTTCTTGGAAAGGTACGAGCGGAGAGGGACCAGGAGTATGGAAAACGGCGGTCGTTGAGATGTGTTCTTGTTGGTTGTTTTTCCAGCAGGGGCCCCGGCTTGGACGCAAGCACACACTAACAAGCTCACCTCTCTGAATGTTGTCGCCGGGTGCCAGGGCTGGAAGAGTACTGTAATATGTTCTCTTCTTGCGAGGGGGGCCTATGGGGGGTACGGGGTGGATCTGAGTTAATAGTGATTGGGCTGTTGGTCGCAGCACTATGAAGAGGCCGGTTGTTTGAGGTCCTTTAGTTCATGAAAACCATCATTGCTCTTCAAGTCCTCAAAAGGCTCTTTTCAGCTTCATTTCCACCCAAGTTCATAAAATTATATTTGTGCCCTTTTTGTGCGTGTGCGTGTGTGTGTGTGTGTGCGCGCACGCTGAAACGAAGGGTGTGTTCACATTGAATGAGCATTCACCATCCTCGCAAGGGAAGTTTTCCACCGGGTTGTGCACGGGAGTGGCTGCATGCACACCCGTACACGCACTCAAACACACACACGTTGGTGTGCACGTGTGTCGGCCTATGCGTGTGTGAGTGTGCACAGAGTGAGTGTGGCTCACGTCGGCTCAGGGATGCATAAAGGTGCCTTTTGTCAGGCCGGGGTGAGGCGGGGCGCGGGGTGTGGCTGGGCTGGGGGCGGGGGTAGAGGGGGGGTGTCCAGTCTGGAACCAGTATGAATGTTGCCTCAGTTTCTCATAGACATCGCACCTCCCTGCCTACTTTCACAGCCCAGTCCGAAAGGAGAGGGAGAGGGAGGGAGGGAGGGAGGGAGGGAGGGAGGGGGCGAGAAGGAGGAGGACCTCCAGAGCAGGGTTAAAGGGGTGGGTGCCAGGGTGGTGGTGGTGAGGGTTTGACGGTGTGGGGGTGGCTGAGCTAGGGTGTGTGTGTGTGTGTGTGTGTGTGTGTGTGTGGGAGGGGTGGGGCTTTGAGCCAGCCAGTGAGCTCATTGGAACAGCATGTTGTTGGTTGTTTTTTCTTATATCTTCCTACCATGCGTGTAGTTTTTGGAAGGCATACGAGCAGCCTGCCGGCCAGCCTCCTCAGTCTCGGCTGGCCGCTGCACAGAAGAGGAGGCATCTGCCTATCTCACCGCCACCACCACCACCACCACCACCAGCACCACCACCACAGCCGACACCACCATCACCAACCCCGTCGTCCTCCTCCGCAGCCGTAGCAGCATTGCCACAGCTCTCGTCTGCGTCCTCATCGAGCCCCCCCTGTGCTTAAGGGGTACCGGAGCCCTAGCCGAGTGCTCATGCCGCCGGCGATGAGTCGGCCATTATCCCGTTCGAGCGGCTGGGGTTTGGCCTTGCGAGGCCGATCGCCTGGCGAGACCGAAAAATGCGCTGCTTAAATGCGAGATTTAAGCATTTTTTTCTCCCTTCTTTTTTTTTTTTCGCGGGCCATCCTTGCTCATCATGAGGAAAAAAGAAAGAAATACCTTGGCCCGGCAGCTTGAAGAGCGTCCCGCTGCCGCAGTCTAATGGAGGGGGAGAGGCAGGAGGAGGGTAAACGCTGCCAGACCGCACAGACAGAGTGAGGGAGGCCTCGCTGCCCAGGGGGGCAGCGGGGGGCTTGGAGACAGTGGCGGCGGTCTGCGATGGGTGCGTGGAAACGGACGACGTCCTAACGGCAACGGGCCTGTCTCTGTGTTTCTTTCCCAGTCCACCGCGGCTCCTGTGGAGAATGACCCCCAGGGCACACTACCTACTGGATGGGGTGAGTTCACACACACACACACACACACACACACACACACACACACACACACACACACACACACACACACACACACACACACACACACACACACACACACATATACAAGCACACACATGCCAGACACACTCACACACACGTAGGTTTAAGTACACAGTTTAAGTACACATAGAACCTGAAAACCAGACCAGCCCTATTATTAATATTAAATCAAGGTTCTACCTTTTAAAATGCTGTAGCCGTTTGCCTTTACTTGTGCATGGATTCTAATTGGGAAAAATGGAAGTGGTGTGAGCTGCCCCTCGCCTCGGCCAAATGGTGTCCCAAGCGGGGGCGGCCTGAGGCGGAAGGAGAGCGGCGCCCTCGCTCATTAGCCAGCGCCGGTTAGCTGGAGTCACAGTTAGCAGGAGATGGTAATGGTCCACAGCCCCTCCAGCCATCTGTCAAACGCAGCAGCGGCCGCATGGCAGACTACATTTCTCCCCAATGGACCAACAGGGGGTTCCGAGGCTGGAAAGTGCACGAGAAGCTTAATGCAGTCGTACATGGACGAGTGAGCTAGGCAAACATGGGCAGAGCCCAGAGTTCCCGGGGCTGCAAGTGGTTTGGCAGATTCCTAGCTCTCACCAACGGCACTGCCTCCCAGATCCAAACCTACAAAATCTCTGCTGAGGTCTATGATGTCAGGGCTGTGGACACGGTGTACACTTTGCTTGTTAAAGCGCAAACTTGCGCTGCATCCTTGTTCGTTTTACTCAAAACGCTAAATTACAGAGGCCGCGCTGCTGACATGATAAATGCACTTTATCCAATCCCCAAATGCCCAAAGCCTAATGCACATTTTATGTTCTATCTGACCAGCTTTTATTACAAAAAGCCTTTTGCACCCAAACCAAGCTCCCATCAGGCCGCTGGCTCCCATCCCCTACCCATGATGCCTTCTCAACATGTTGCGGCCTCGCAGACGTAGAAACCTCCATTATAGCCCTGGCTCCAATACCCCCCCCCCCCCCCCCCTCTCCTTACGCACGTCTCTTTGGTTCAACTGCGGTTTGAGGCTCCTTTTCATTCCTTTTTTTACTGCGAGAGAGGGAGAGGGAGGATGGGGCGAGGGAAGAAACCAGGGGGAAAGGGGTAATAGCAGAGAGAGAGAAAAATAGAACAAGGAGGTTGATGATGATGATGATGATGATGGACGATGAAGGACTGGGCAGAGTAACTGTTTTTTGAAAAGCCCAAGTAAGCGCGGGAAAGGAGGGGTCATTATGGGATGGGGGGAGGGGGCTGGTGTGAAGGAGGGAGGGGTAGCGATGTGAGGGCTACTGTTGGTGCGCCTTCCGCACGTGTCCGTTAATGAGGAAAAGATGTCTGGGAACGGGGAGCTAGGGGTGTGGGGGATGGGGGGGGGGGGGGGGTTGAGGGAGAGGGAGATTGAGGGGCCTACCGTACCCTGTAAAGTCAAACGGCTAAGCTATAGCTGGATAGGCACAAACACACACCCAACCATACACATACTGCCTGGAATACTGCCGTCATTCCTTTATAGGCCGTCCAAAAAGAGGATATTCAATAAAAAATAATAGCAACGGGAGATACTGGACCTGCTGAGGTATTTTTAAAAATGTGCTGCAGCGAAATACCACGTAGCCGTCTGTTTCTTATCACCGTAGTGAGATTTAACCACTCAGGCCTCTCTCCCTTTCGCCCCCCCCCCCCCCCCCCCCCCCCCCCTCCCTCCCTCCCTCCCCAACAAACACACACACACACACACACACACACACACACACACACACACACACACACACTCTCCCTTATTCACTGGAACAAGGACGCCCCTGTGTCTCTGTTTATTGACACAGTTAGTGTTTTTGTTTTTATTGAACCACTCTTTGTGAAGCGGCTGCAGGCATGCCAGTGCCTCAAGTACCGTCGCCACCGTGCCTTGAAGTTTGGATTCTGTAGCTCGGCCCTTGTTTTACCTTCCCCGTGATGTGTTTGGTCAACCTTGTCCCTGTTGTGTGTGTCTTTTTTGCAGAGAAGAGACAGGACAATGGGAGAGTGTACTACGTCAACCACAACACCCGCACGACACAGTGGGAGGACCCGCGCACCCAAGGGTGAGAGGGAGACACAGAGACTTTGCGTGTGTGTGCATTGTGTGTTTGTGTGTTGTCAATGGGAACATATTTTTGTTGCTCTCAAGCTTGGGAAATGACAAAAACCACAGGTTGATCACTCCCATGTTTTAGTCATACCAGCCTCGTGTGGGCTACCATTTTTTATTTCTTCATTCACTGCCCCTGAAGCTCTCTCCCCCCCCCCCCCCCCCCCACTGGTTATCACCCTAAACCAGGCTTCCCTGCAACTCCTCAGTCAAGCCCCTCCCAAGGACCCCATTCGCCCCCAAAACAAACTCAACAGCTCCATTGATATCGCAGATTCCCCTACCGTCAGCCCGGGAGGTTTTATGAGCTACGGCGGAGGTGGTGGTCGCGGCGGCGGCGCTAGCGGCAGGGGGGGGGGGGGGGGGGATCAGGGGGGGACTCAAACACCTCCACACCGCCCACCCAGCGGGCTGGGAGACGGCTTTATATGGGAACGGCCGTTCACCATCACAGCCGGGCCGGCGGCGTGCAGGAGGGCGGCGGGGGGGGGGGGCGGGGGGTCCTCCAGGGCCGTGCTGACTGCGACCGTGCTCTCCCCTGTTGCAGGATGATCCGGGAGCCCCCTCTGCCCCCCGGTTGGGAGATGAAGTACACCGCAGAGGGCGTCCCGTATTTCGTGGACCACAACTCTCGCGCCACCAGCTTTAAAGACCCCCGTCCCGGGTTTGAGGCCGGGTAAATATTCTCTTAGTCAAACCCCGAAAACCCCAACCCTTTCCCTCCCCCCCCCCCCCCTTTTACCCGCTCCCGTCCTTTTCTCTCCGCCAACATTAATCTGATTGGTCGAGGGGGTAATCGGCTGGGACAGTGATTGGTCCGAGCCAAGATCCCGTGATGCATCGCTCATGTTGTGAGTTGGAGATGTGCGCCCCCCCCCCCCTACGCCCCACGGGCCTCATCCTGTCTGCTTCCTCCTGGCTACCACTCATACGACCATGGCTCCCATCTATTCTCAGTTCTTTCTTCATCCCAGAGGACTCATCTTCATTGTTACACACATTTCAGAATGAAAGAAATGTCATATTAAAGATGACTTGAGACTGCCCATCGCAGACTCAAGCATTGTTCAAGTATGGCCCACTGGCAGATCTTAGCTGTGTGTGTGTTTGATGTTTGCCACTTGGGAAAATGCTGTGTGCGTGTAATATTTGTACATCCAAGGCTGCATGCAAGTGTATATAGTGTGTAATTAATACACGCCAAAATTATAATTAATGTACATATTATAAGACCAATATTAAGAACATTGTAATTATGAGGAGGAACGACCGTATTCCTGTCTGTGCCCATGCTAGCGGGTACACACTTCTGTTGCGGTTTATGCTCCAGCACACCGGGACTTAAGCCCTGTATTTTTAGGTTGTCAGCGCAGTTTTTTTTTAATGGCGTCCGCTGGTTGCAGGGTCCAAGCTTTGCAGGCCGTTGCTGCGGTCTCGGTTTCCTGACCCAAACCCAGAGATGTGCCTGGCAGCCCTCAGCCACACAGTCCTACTGCATTAGCAGGGGCCCTGCCCTTCCCCCTCTCTTCTCCTCTCTCTCGCGCTCTCTTTCCCACTTCTCTCTCGCACTCTCTTTCCCACTTCTCTCTTGCCCTCATTCTCTTACTTTCTCTCTCTCTCTCTCTCTCTCTCTCTCTCTCTCTCTCTCTCTCTGTCTCTCTCTCTCTCTCTCTCTCTCTCTCTCTCTCTCTGCCTCGTTTTCTCCCATCACACTCTCCTTAACACTCTGTCCCTCTGTATAATCCTCCATCATTTCTCTTATAATTCTTTTTTCTGTCTGTCTTCCGTTCTCCCGGTCTGGTTCTGCTCTTCTGCTGACAGAGCGCATATGTCCAGTCTGGGTGCAGCTTGTACTAACACAGCTGCTGCAGCTGGCTGCGTCTCTGTCTCGCAGCAGCCGCTCGGGTCTCGGTCGCCCCGGGGACGTCTCGCGTTCACCACTCGGGACAGAGTCAGGCGATCTCTCTCAGTGCTCATTCAGTGCGACGACGTTAAGACATACTAGACGGGCAAAAAGGAAGAAACCCCATCAGACCAAAGTAAAACTGGTCAGGTGGGATCGACCATCTGAACCAGATCTGTCCAGTAAAGTGTTCTGGAGGGGGGGGGTTGCGTCCTCCGTCCTGCCTCGTGTCTAGACACTAGTAACCAATACGATGGTTAAATCAATGTTTACTTTTAAATTGGTCTCTCTCTGTCCCTGTGTGTGTGTGTGTGTGTGCGTGTGTGTGTGTGTGTGTGTGTGTGTGCGTGTGCGTAGGTCACGGCAAGGAGGTTCCCCAGGGGCCTACGATCGCAGCTTCAAGTGGAAATATCACCAGTTCCGTTTCCTGTGCCACGTGAGTGCTGCCGACTTGATTACCTGATCTGAAGTGTGTCTGATGGCATTGGGTTCGCTTCTAGACGGGGTTAGCGAGAAAGGGTTCGGGTTAGTCATCAAACGGCCCACGTGTGTTTGTGCACTATTTTATACACTTTCTATCATTCAGGAATATCTCTTGCCTTAATACATGCCGAAATGTTGTTCACCACTTTTGATTCCGTGAGACATTAAGGAAATGCAGCTTGTTGAACGTGGTCCCCTGCTTCTCTCCCCAGTCCAACGCCTTGCCCAGCCACGTGAAGATCTCCGTGTCCAGACAGACGCTGTTTGAGGACTCGTTCCAGCAGGTGAGACCTATGAACGCTGTCCGCCCTACTGGCCAGCTCCTCATTGGATCACTCCGGCGGCTGTGTTTCACTGCACCGGTCGCTCAGAGGGTCTCATGAGTTGTGTTTTCCTCAGATCATGAACGTGAAGGCGTACGACCTGCGGCGGAGACTGTACATTATCATGAGAGGGGAGGAGGGGCTAGACTACGGAGGCATAGCCCGGTGAGCGCACGCTCACACACACACACACGTACATGCACACGCACAAAACCATTAATACCACCCAGACACAAAAGGTCCTGAGATTGTTGTGTCTCTTCCACAATTGTTACTTTGCACCATAGCCCATGTGTGTGTGATTCTTGTTGCTGTTCATTTTATGGTGTTTCCTTTGTTGGTGTCGGTGGCTTCCTACCCTCCCATGTCTTTCGATGTCTCCATCCCATCATGCTGCCCCCCCCCCTGTACTGTATCCCCCCGTCTGTCCCTGGGTGTCACTGGTTCCTGGGTTGCCGCTGTCCTCTGTCGTGTTGCATTGTGTGTCTGTCTCCGGCGTCGCGTCAGTGGTTTTACCCTATGGTAGGTGACGTCATGCTGTTCTACCACAGGGTAGAACCACGGACAGGATGTCGAGGGGTGTCTCCGTCCGTTCCTCCCTCCCGTCCGTCCGTCCGTCCGTCCGTCCGTCAGTCCATCTCCCATCCATTCCGTGTCTGAGCGCAGTCTAGCCTTCTCCACCGAGCGTACACACCTAAACACACCCACGCACACACACAGAAGACTGTCACACCCGGGGCATAGAGAGGGTGTGTGGCTGGGGTGTGCTTGGTAACTTGGTGGTGGTGGTCGGGGTTGGCACGTTCTCTGATTCTAGATTCTTATTCCATGTTGTTTTTCTTATTTAATTTTTTTTTTTTTTTTCCTCATTGTTTTTTTTCTTGTTGTGTAACATTTTGACATTCAGGTCTAAACAGTATACGTCATTGTGTTTTTATTTTGTTATTTGTATAATATTTCGTGGGGTTCTAAATCGCAGAGCTATATTTTATTCTGTCTATATATTGTATTCTAATTTGCTTCTTTACTTCTGTTTAATAACTGTGGATATCAAATGTGTTTTTAAAATATATTGTTTTAACATTTTCTAAATGACATGGTTTTTATCTATACCGGGTATGCATTGTTTGATACAGCTGATATATAGATTATGACTAAGTGCACATTCCCGCAATACGACACATACCATCAACGTGGACCAGTGTTTTATCACATCAATTAAAAAGGTCAGATAATGAGACAGAACCTTGCACTGGGTCCTGACAACGGGGAACCCAGAATCAGTCATGACCGCCTGTCTCTCCCCCCCCCCCCCCCCCCCCCCCTCTTCCTCTGCCCAGGGAGTGGTTCTTCCTCCTGTCCCACGAGGTGCTCAACCCCATGTACTGCCTGTTCGAGTACGCCGGCAAGAACAACTACTGCCTGCAGATCAACCCCGCCTCCTCCATCAACCCCGACCACCTCACCTACTTCCGCTTCATCGGGCGCTTCATCGCCATGGTGAGCCACCCCGAGCTGTCCATTCCTGTGTTTGGCCTACGGATCAACCTGTGTTTGTATCTGTATGTATGTATGTATGTATGTATGTATGTATGTATGTATGTATGTGTGCGTGTGTGGACCCATTTTTTTTCCTGACCGTACATTGCTTTTTTACACTCCTGTTTTCCCAAACCTCAACCGTTTGCCAGTCCCTCCTCCTTTTTCTTTCTCGCTCTCTCTCTCCACTCTAATCCCTGCTCGCCCGCCCCTCCCCATCACCACCGTCCCCCACCACAATGATCTCACTGCCACACCCAGCCCTCGCCCCTGTCGCCGGCCGAGGTTGTCTATATTTAGTCCCTTAAATGCTCTCCTCCTCATGAAGATGCTCCTCTTCCATTGCTCCGCAGTGACCCTCTCGCTCTCTCTCTCTGTCTCGATCTCTTGCCCGCTATCTCTCGTATGCTCTGGCTCTGTCTCTCTCTCTCTTTCGCTCTCTCTTCTCCTCTCTTTCTCTCTCTTTCTTGCTCTTTTGCGTTCTCGTTCTCCTTTTTTCTGCTAAGCCCTTATATTTAGTTGTTGCTCTTCATTCGGTGGAGTTGAGCCGTGCTGCAGGGTCCGGGGGCAGAATTCAGATGTGTGAGTCAGCCAGACGGTGTCTGTGTTGTTGTTGGATCGGCTGTCCATTGCGCGCTCTCCAGTGCGGTTTTGAACGTGCAGAGAGCTCCGTCTGCGTCCCCTAGGCTCCCATCACCAGCCCTTCCATTTTCTTAAAAAAACACACACATGCACACACACACACACACACACACACACACACA
The DNA here is from genome assembly GCF_902167405.1 of Gadus morhua. Lineage (NCBI taxonomy): Eukaryota > Metazoa > Chordata > Actinopteri > Gadiformes > Gadidae > Gadus > Gadus morhua. The sequence continues at coordinate 17,924,003 of NC_044056.1, forward strand.
CACACACACACACACACACACACACACACACACACACCCCCACGCACACAAGCCGAAAAGTGGCAGAAGTGTGCATGTCTTATGAATGAGGTCAACATTTGGTTATTGTTTGGGGAATACACCCTTCAACAGAGCAGCATCATCCAGTCTAACCTTGAGTCTCCTTTTTGAATGTTTCCCTTGTGTCTACCCAGGCCCTGTATCACGGGAAGTTCATTGATACAGGCTTCACACTGCCCTTCTACAAGCGCATGCTCAACAAGAAGCCCACCCTCAAGGACCTGGAGTCCATAGACCCCGAGTTTTACAACTCCATCATGTGGGTCAAGTAAGTACATCAGTCCTTCCTCTCTTATTCAGCATGAATCAATGCTTGATGTCCTTTCTTAAACGTTCCAGACTACTTAAAGCACCACTGTGAATGGCCTTGTGATTGAAGGATGCTATCTAAATACACATGCCTTGCCTTCAATTGTGTGACCTTCTCCAACAGAAAAACGCTAGATATTGCAATAGGACGGGCTATATTCATCACACAAACATCATGCCTTTTGGCACATTAGGCATATTGCTAGGCGTTTCCATCATAACGGCCATCTGTGTGTGTCCTCTCTCCTTCAGAGAGAACAGCCTAGAGGAGTGCGGCGTGGAGCTCTACTTTGCGCAGGACATGGAGATCCTGGGGAAGGTGTCCACGCACCAGCTGAAGGACGACGGGGAGAATGAGCTGGTGACGGAGGAGAACAAGGAGGAGTACATCAGGTGGGTGCAGTTGTTAAGTGGCTGAAATACAATGCGTGCGTGTTGAACCTTCCAACAATAATAACCCGATCCCTTGAGATGCAGCCTTTTTCTTTGTGTGTCTACTGCTAACTTTGATCCTGTCTCCCGTATCGTGATCACTTCTGTCGCTTCCTGTCTAACTCGACCTGTCCCTTTGTGCTGCCTCCCCCAGCCTGCTGACCGATTGGAGGTTCACGCGGGGCGTGGACGAGCAGACCAAGGCCTTCCTCGACGGCTTCAACGAGGTGGTGCCGCTGGAGTGGCTGCGCTACTTTGACGAGAAGGAGCTGGAGGTAAGGGACAGGACTTCCTAAGTGAGCTTTAGCTTTAGCTTAGCTGTTTTTAAGGCCTCAGAATCATGGGGTACCTGTTTTTTTCGTAGTACAGTTATTTTCATTCAGTGTTTTCTGCTCTGCTCGAAAGAGTCCTGCCTCCCAGCAAAGGAGAGATCGCTATCCATCCCTCTGAATTCAGGATGTTGGAACCCCTCACACCGGGTCCACTGGCTAGAAGCCTAACGGTGTTTACGTCCTTCTCTTCCAGCTGATGCTGTGCGGGATGCAGGAGATTGACCTTGCAGACTGGCAGAAGAACACCATCTACCGACACTACACCAAAAACAGCAAGCAGATCCACTGGTTCTGGCAGGTGTGTGTGTGTGTGTGTGTGTGTGTGTGTGTGTGTGTGTGTGTGTGTGTGTGTGTGTGTGTGTGTGTGTGTGTGTGTGTTCTGTAGAGATTGACAGATGTGTCTTGCTTCAGGTGGTGAAGGAGATGGACAATGAGAAGAGAATCCGTCTCCTCCAGTTCGTCACAGGGACCTGTCGCTTGCCCGTCGGGGGCTTCACCGAACTCATAGGTACAGCAAGGCACTATTATTGTTATCTTTGATTTATTGTACTGTTTCATGTTGGCCAATATGAGTAAAAATTATATTAAATACACACACAACACAGTAATGCTAGCATTAACACAGCATTTGTTTCTCTCTGCTAAAGCAAATAAAACTTCAGTCGACTTTGGCACTCAATCGTTCTGTTTGTTTGTTATCCGCCTGTACAGGGAGTAATGGTCCCCAGAAGTTCTGTATAGACAAGGTGGGGAAGGATACTTGGCTTCCAAGAAGCCACACATGGTAAGGAGACCAAAGACACTTGCAATCCCAGCTTTGTTGGTTTACGTATGAGGTCACCGAATCATCGCCCGCCTGTGATGTGACTCAACCAGCATCCATGTTCTCCCCCTCGCAGCTTCAACCGCCTGGACCTGCCCCCCTACAGGAGCCTGGAGCAGCTGAGAGAGAAGCTGCTGTTTGCCATCGAGGAGACTGAGGGATTCGGCCAGGAGTGAGGGGGGGGAGGGCGAGAGAGTTGCACAGAAAGCAGGCACACAGGCGGGGGAAGGGGGGCTTATGGGATAGCTTTTTGTTTTTTCTTTCTTCCCCAACTGTTACTCTTTGGTTTTTAATTATCACCGAGACGTGAAGCGCCCCGCCATCTGCAGATCGGAGCTGCCTCTCGCGTTGGGGTCATCGTGTTGTGAGCGGGAGAGCAGACTGGGAAAGGAGGAGCATATGTTTGATCCAGCACCTATGTGTGCCTGCACATTGTCATACAAATGGATGTGTGTGATTGTGTGTGTGTATGTGTCTGTATGTCCCATCTGAATAAGTGTTATGTTTCACTAAGAGCCCAACACTCACACACACACACAAACACACACCCGAAAAAACACAAACAACCTCCCCCCAAAAAAGGATTTCCTCCTGTTCTCACTGAGACAAGCGCTTGTCAACGCTTTCCTCCAGTGAGTTAATACAGGCTTACTTCAAACAGCATTCACAATAATAGCACAGCTTCATGCAAATGCAGTATATCATATCTATCGGAGATGTTTAATAGGAACACGAGAGAAAGAATAAGAGTGAAGAAAGATTGTGTATGTGTGATGACATGTCGAGTGTGTGTGTGTGTGTGTGTGTGTGTGTGTGTGTGTGTGTGTGTGTGTGTGTGTGTGTGTGTGTGTGTGTGTGTGTGTGTGTGTGTGTGTGTGTGTAACGAGGAGAGGCAGTGAATGAGTGCCACTAACCATAACTTGTGCACCTTTGCTGCAGAGGCCAGGAAGGTGAAATGTGATTTTATTTTTATTGTCCATCAATTGTGAGATTCTGCATTTTTCCTGTACATAGACAAAATAAATGAGACTTCACTCTTGAACGGTTGTATTTGTGTGTGTGTGAGAGATAGAGATGTAGAGAGACCACCTGAAATAACTTGGTTATGTAATCAAGATAGACCCCTTGAATATGATTAGTTATCAATCAAAAACCCATTTGGCAATGGATGAAACACGATTTGGCAAACAGTCAGGAACTGAGACTGGCTTTTATTTGATACTTGCATGAACCTATTGAAACATAAACCACACTACATGTACATATAGTTATTGGCTATTCATTGCCTTGTTTCAGCCCCTGATTGCCAGCCAACTTAAATGTATCTTGTTTCACTTCAGAATTATGAAGTAAACCGAAAAATGTATTCAGGATGATTAGAGAGAGAGCAGAAACTCAACCTAAATATTTTGATCACATTTTTATACTATTTTTTAAACTATATTTTGTCGACTGTTTTTAATCAGGAGGGCAGTAAAATACAAAAAGAAGTAACAGGCTGGCTCTAAAAGCATGCTGTTCAATATAATCCATAAATATGAAACCGATTATTCATTTAGCCATGGAAAGCCAAGTTGTTTTGACATAAAGAAAACATTTAGGCCTGCTTCACTTTATGACTATGCCCAATGACTAAGATTGAGAACAGACTGTCTCTTACAGTGCAGGAAAAACCAATGACAAATAAATGGAACATTTTAAGTTTTGTAAGAGGAAATGTAATTTCTCATTTATACATATAAATATATATAAACATATATATAGATTATTTTGGGTTTAAATATGGGCAATATTCAGGAGACCAGTTGGTCAACCTTTAGGAGATGGCAATGAACAATAATTTCAAAGGCCTTTACCTTTCTTTATAATTTAGTGATCTGAATGTTGCAGCAGTAGGCATATAGGTGTTTTTACTGCCCTCCTGGTTTTTTCTTTCTCATAACTGATTAGCTGATATTCTAAACTACACAGAAACACCCACTCCAACGTCTACATAATCACAGTTATACTTATCTGCTACATAAGAAACAGGTTTAGTTGGAATATTTATGACCCCTTTTTGCCTCCTTTATTCGAGATAATTGGCATTACTACTAGGATACAATACGTTAAGATATATTTATATATTAGGTATAAGCCTATAGCCTACTGTTCATTGTACCTGACATTATACTTGGCATGATAATTATTCTGCTTAAACTCATAAATGTAGTTTATTATCTTTTGACACCGAACATAGTTCCACATTTCAACAAACCTTTATTGTGAAAGTTATCTTCAACGATGTCCCGGAAGTAAGCCTGGCAGAGACCTCCTCGCCGATTTCTCTGAAGTGGCTGACTTCGGCCTAACTTATCTTATCCAAATTGCCTAAGATAATGTAATTATTACAAAATTTAACTATTTTTTTTAATTCGATATTTTTTGCAAGTTTGAGAACGATGTGGACTGCCGATGATGTGGCAAAAATGTGCTACGAGCGTTTTGATGGACTTCCGAAGAGGGGCAAGCCTGAACCGGGGAGAGAGTGGACCCTGTTGGCCGGTGTTGTAAAAGTCACCCAGAGTGTCGACAGTGGGAAAGGTGCTCAAATATAATAATTTGTAACATCTATAGTTTTTGCTTTTCATTGGTCAATCATTTCATAAATTTCATCCCATACAGAAGGTTACCTATTGTAGATATTTTCAAATCAATATTAGCAATGTATATAATTTCTATCTCAATTTTCTTTGCAGTTGAAAAGGAGGTGGTATCTTTAGGAACTGGGACAAAATGTATTGGCCGCACAGCCATGAGCTCCAAGGGTCTGTAATGTTTTTAAAACATTTACTATGCTGTAATACTGTTAAGGCTTAAGGTCTTCACAAAGCTAAATTCTGAGCGAAAAAATAAGTGTGTGTTTTTCTCTAACTTCCATAGGTGATGTACTTAATGACAGTCATGCAGAAGTCATTGCCCGACGGGGATGTGTAAGGTGTGTTCCTGTGATGTTAGATGTATCAACGACGGATAGTGATTTTTCGTTGCCTATGGTCATGGTGTTGGTTGTGTGTGCCGTGCCGTGCAGGTACCTGACAGAGCAGCTGCGCCGGGCGGTGTGTGGCCAGGGCAGTGTGGTGTTCTGTGAGGCCGAGGAGCAGGGCCTCTGGGGGCTGCGGCCGGGGGTCTCCTTTGTCTTCTTCACCAGTCACACACCCTGTGAGTAGTCAAGCAGCCGCGATTCGTCTCGTTCAACACGGAGCCACTGAATCAAATGGGATGTGAAGAATCCGCTCTCCCTCGCCTTTTTAAAAACCGTGGCGATCCAACCAGGGGTATTGGCCCTACAAACAGATGATTCATATTGCTGTTTCTCCATTTCCATCTGAACATTAGTTAAGGTGTGGGGAATCAACAGTAAGAATGTGTTGGGGTCTGACATGCTGCGCCAGTGTATACAGCATTTGTGTTTCAACAGGTGGAGACGCTTCCATCATCCCCATGACTGACCGAGAAGTTCAACCGTGTCCTCCTGTTGGATCCACTGATCCGCCTCAGGGATCCAATGAGGTGACAGCGGGGGGCGGGACCTCAAAAAGGAAAGGAGATGAGCCGGCGAGACGAGGACAACCCTGCAAACAGCCTCGTTTAGAGGGCCCGGAGAGGGAGGACGGCGGGCGTGAGCCGAAAGGAGAGAAGCCTCATTTGCAGTCATCCGCAAGGGGTCCAACATCAAGCAGGGAACCTTCCAAGCAAGCAGAAGCCACAACCAACCACCCACTCCCTGTCCCAGAGCAGCCAGAGAACGGGGGCTCAGACGGTGCTCGGGCCCCCAGCGGAGAGGACCCGGCTCCGGCCCCGGCTCCGGCCCCGGACGTCCACAGAACGGGGGCCAAGTGCGTCCCAGGGACCACCGCAGACCCCCGCCTGCCAGGAGTGGCCTACCACAGCACGGGGGTGCTGCGTGTGAAGCCAGGCCGCGGGGAGCCCACCCTGTCCCTCTCCTGCAGCGACAAGCTGGCCCGCTGGGGCGTGCTGGGCTTCCAGGGTGCGCTGCTGTCCCACTTCCTGCAAGGGGCGCTGTACTTCAGCGCAGTAGTGGTGGGGAGGGGTGCCTATGAACACCAGGCTCTGCTGCGGGCTCTGGTTGTCAGGTGAGGGGAAGATTGGCGAAAAAAGAATCTTCTTTTCAGGAAATGAGTCGTACTTTTTTTTAGCCATTGACAATAACTAATGCCAGCCCGTTCAATATTTAAGATAATTTGAACAAATCAGATCATGGTATTAACATTGAGCAGTAAGTGACTAACAGTCCCCACAAAGTGTTAACCTGATACAAACTCAAACCTTTCTGAGTACCAGCTAAGAAGTTTGTGGTCATCTCTCACTCTATTCCTCCCTCCCTCCCTCCCTCCCTCCCTCCCTCCCTCCCTCCCTCCCTCCCAGGTGCTCCCACATATCTGAGCTCCCTCCAGGCTTCTCGGTGTCTCCCCCCACGCTGCTCCAGTCCAGCCTGGAGTTCTCCTGCAGCCAAACCCAGACGGAGCTGCGCCACCAGGCCACACAGGGCAGGGTGGGCCCCTGTGGGGCAGGTGAGCCGGCCGCTCCAGTGACCACCTGGTCTGGCTTATGCAGGCTCTGTGGTGCACATTATGTGGACTGCTCAATGAATAATTAAGTAATACACATATGTTCTGAGATGTTATGGGCACAAAATGGATGAGCATATTCAACAAAATAGTATATTTTCAGCCATTTTTGCAATGCTGCAGACATTTCTACTTGCTCTCTTCCTAATATCTAAGCCTCACTGAATATTTCAGCGATTAGCTGGTGTGATGTGCCTGGTGAACCACTAGATGTCACTGCTAACGGATACAAGCACGGCGCCACCAAAAAAGCCCTGGGAACGCCTAAGGCAAGGTATAAAAAAATGAACACAAAATATATATACATCTGCCAAAGGAAAGAAGTCCATTACAGCACTGTTAAAATATTTTCCTTCACGTCATATCCAACAGCTGCCAACTGTTGGGCTTTGCATTTATCCATGGATATGTTTCTTCAGGTCTCTCCTCTGTAAAGTGGAGCTGTTCCATTCCTTCTTGTCTGTCGTGTCTGCCACCGACCCATCCCGCCTGCCTAACTCTGTCAGGTGAGGAGACAATAAACCATTTTCCATCTCATCTTCTGCATTGCTGTTTTTTCACAAGGGAGAATAACAAAATGAGGTAGTGGAGCAAGCCGGCCACTCTGGATATTGCTTATTATGCCAGATCTGTTGCTGTCCTGTATATTTTACTTTGTGTGTGTGTGTGTGTGTGTGTGTGTGTGTGTGTGTGTGTGTGTGTGTGTGTGTGTGTGTGTGTGTGTGTGTGTGTGTGTGTGTGTGTGTGTGTGTGTGTGTGTGTTGTTGTGCATATGCATGACTGAAGGAGGCAAGGGAGTGTGCACGTGTGCTTGTATGCGTGCACGTTTTAACAAACTTGCATGCTCTCTCATGCACTAGACTGTGTGAACAGGGAACTCTCTGTGGCTCAGCCATCCTGGACACAACCTGATCCCCACCGGGTGCTGTCACACACACACACACACACACACACACACACACACACACACACACACACACACACACACACACACACACACACACACACACACACACACACACACACACACACACACACACACACACACACACACACACACACACACTTAAAGAGAACACGAGGATGAGAAATGCCATATCTGTCTCTTGTGACTGAAATGTCAACCGTTCCCAGAGAGAGACAATAAAAATAACACAACAAGAACAACAAACATTAAGGCAAGGGTAATTATTATTGATGTTTTTTTACGAAGACTGTGATAAAGCAGTATCCAAGACGGATATCCTTTTATGCCTCCCTCTCACACCCATGTAACTGAATTGGATATATTGCTCCCCCCAACACATGCTTGGAAGTCCTGCTCTCTCTTGCCAATAACCAACATTTGAGCTATTTGCCCTAGAAATGTGTTACAAGAACCGATTGAAGGAAGTGGACAGCATAGTCTCTTTCATGTTGTCATTCCAAAGCTAGCACGTAAGTACGCTAGCAGGCTAAGTTAGAAGTCCCTGGTCCGTTTCAAATCGGACTTGATTGAACTGAGGTTGTTTGAATGTTGGCTAGTCCAGCAGGATGACACCGGAGTGGAGGGAAGGGAATTCATTTTGAAAAAGTTATAACAATAAAAATAGGATAACATTTAGTCAAATCTTTGAGTGCCTTTAATCAAATGGAAAAGCTATAGCGCCCCCATGATTGAAATGCAATACGCCATGCTCCGTGTGTTGCAAAATCCAAATGACATTACAATCCACAGAAGGATTTTGCAAAAGATTTTTGAGAGCGTATCAGCGAATCGCGTCTTTAAAAATTACATTATTAAATTGCATAATGAATTGTCAATTGCATAATGTAATGACTTATTGAATTGCAAATTGCATTGCCATTTGAATTTTGCTACATATATACTACCATAGGTTTGAGCTAATAAACTGCCATAACCTTTGTGTAGTAACAAAGGTGTGGTTGTCCAAAACAACCACACAAAGGTAAGGTTGACATTTTCAAGTGCTTAACATTTCCAAAACCTATTTTTGAAATCAATTTTTTGCTTTGTAGACTTCAGTCTCGATGGGGGGGTTCATAGAGTGAAACCGTACGTTTTTCACACAGTGAGTTCTAACAAAGTGATATGTGTGTGTGTGTGTGTGTTCTGCAGAGGGAAGGAGCTGAGGAGCTACTGGGACTATAAGCAGGCATCTCAGGCCTACCAGCAAGCCTGGCAGCAGCTCCGCATGCAGGCCTTCCCTTTGTGGCCGCGCAGTGACAGAGACCTCCTGGTGTTCCGGTAAAGAAATGGTGAACTGACACCACATTGATGAAAGTATTACTCATATTCGAAGCCTGTGAGACAGTTGTCTTGTCTGTTGTCTGGGTCATCCAGGCCACTCTGACATTTTTAAGCATTCAATGCATCAATAACAAGGGGCTCTGTATCTGAAGTCCCACTGGTGAACTTTGACCTGATCGGGGTGCAGAGAGGCCGGTCAGCAGGCCGCTAATCTTAGCGTGTCCTCAGAGGACGGCTGTTTTCGTCCACCGGCCGTACTTCACCCCAACAACAAAAATACAGCTGGACACCCCGGGCTCAGTGGGACTTGTGGCCGTGAGGGGGGGGAAAGAAAGGGCTTACACAATGGGCAGAGCTCCGCTGTCCAAGACCGGTCCTAGAAAACGGGGGAAGTGGACTCTCCTGCATGCGTCAGCAGGGGAGCAGGCTGGCCTCGCGCTAGCGCATCAACACATTAAAAAACCCTGACGATTGTTTGCTGGAGCACAATGGCTTCTTCTCTGCCCTCTCATCATTTTGCGCCACTAAAAGTGTGTAGATCTTCCCTGGTCATGCTTGTGCATGTTTTTTTTTCTACTACTGTATATATGTCTGCATGATACCAGCTCATTTTAAGGACATTTGTCGGTTTGGTTTCATGGGGAGCCCTGAATGTGTTAAGTGATGGTGGGGCCAAGCCGATATGAGTGGTGGGATAGCAGTTGGCAAGGGGAATGCTGCTGCCAGACAAGGAATGTGATGACATTGAACAGTGCTAAATAATTATATGTTCGACAGTTGGTGCTTTGTTATTGAATATAGATGGAGCTTATACCATTAGCCTGAGCATTTTGGTGGCCTGGTGTCATTAATTAAATGCTTACTTCCTATAATTAGGTAATTAACCATGAATTGTTCAAGAACAACTGACATATTGTGTTAAAGTATCATTTGTTTTATTGCACGGCTTTGTTAAATACTTTATTCTGATTGTTCAATTAGGGCATCTAGCTGTCTGTTCAAATTGCAACTTCTATGAATGACCGATTTGAAGCTGAATATTGACGCTATTTCCAACCATAACATTTTAGTGGAAGCAATAAAACCTTTTTTTTTATCACAAAATGATTTCCCTTTATTGTCTCGAATTATTAATTATTTCAGTAATAAACAAGAAATAACAAATGATTTGACCATACGACTCCCGCGGTGCACATTGTCCATTAGGTGTGTTTATTCTCCACCAGCTTTGAAGATGACACGGATGGCCTGACAGACAAAGGTCTGACAAGTTTTGGATTTAATAAACAAACAAAGGCATTATTACTTACATTTTTTTATTATTATTGGTCAGGTTATCCAGCTACCTTACCTGTACTTTTCAGATATCTAAAATCATTTCAGATTCATAAAGCGTTAAACAATCAAAAATAATATTGATCCAACAACAAAAATATTCAAAATATTACACATTTCCTAATACTGCTGCCCCAGCCTATAACTGGTGTTGCGATGCAAGTTTTAAATAGCTAAAAGAAATGTACATCGGTGAAATTATACGACGGGTTTTCAACCAATTAATGTAACCAAGTGCATTTGAGTAATCAAGGCGACAGGCTGTGTAAAAGTGTTCACGACGGGAGCGTAGGGGTAACATCTGTGTGGAGTTGTGGTTATACCATGGCCTTAAAGCACACATTCTTCCACATATAATGCATCATTAGTGGGTTGTCCTTGTTACAGTAAGAACGGCCTATATAGGTATGTGTTTAGTTTGTGTCGATGTCCCTCCATGTGTTCATATATCCTTGCATGCTAGCCTTTTTGTTTGAGGCCTTCCTTTTTGAGTTTTGGCCTTCCTAAGTTTTGTTCAGTTAAATGTAAAATAAAATATTTCTCTTCTGCGTTCAAACCTGTTTGGATGGCTTTATTTGTGGCAATCTGAGTAGGGAGGGGACAACTGCCCTGCTACTGGCTGGTTCCCCTGGGCCAGCCATAACAAAAGCCAGAGAGGCCAAACAAACTTCCAAACTTTGCTTGTGATGCCTTGGTGGCCCACTCAACCCTTCAATGTAAGGACTTGGTGGCCCACTCAACCCTTCAATGTAAGGACTTGGTGCCCCACTCAACCCTCCACTTGAAGGCCTTGGTGGCCCACTCAACCCTCCACTGGAAGGCCTTGGTGGCCCACTCAACCCTCCACTGGAAGGCCTTGGTGGCCCACTCAACCCTTCACTGGAAGGCCTTGGTGGCCCACTCAACCCTCCACTGGAAGGCCTTGGTGGCCCACTCAACCCTCCACTGGAAGGCCTTGGTGGCCCACTCAACCCTTCACTGGAAGGCCTTGGTGGCCCACTCAACCCTCCACTGGAAGGCCTTGGTGGCCCACTCAACCCTTCACTGGAAGGCCTTGGTGGCCCACTCAACCCTTCACTGGAAGGCCTTTGTGGCCCACTCTACCATTCGAAGCCTGTGTAGCCTGCTTGTCCCTTTGAGGCTAACTCTTCGTCCCTGGTGGGTGCCAAGAGAAGATCATAAATTCCAAGCTTCATGCTTCAAACATTTAGCTTTATCAAACATCTTGGATGGCTTTTTTTTAAGGGGGGGGAGGTGTTATGACCCAAGGTCAGTTTGAAGTTATGAATTTGTGTAAATCTTCCTCCCTGTGTTCATATTTTTCTTGGTAGCCTGTTCCTTCCCAACCACGAGTGTTCATGTGTTTGAGGCTTGTCCCCTCCCTACATTTTATTCAGTTAAATGTAAAATTAATAACTTGTATTCTGCGTTCAACCCGTTTGGATGGCTTTATTTGTGCAGGGAGGAGATAACGTCCATGTTACTGGCTGGTCCTAGCATAGCCGTAACAGTATGGTTAGCTCTATATTAAATAAAGAGCAAAAACTATACTTTATGGTTAATTTCTAGTTACATTATCTGACCCCACAAATGAATACTGAATATTGAATGTCAATATAGGTGTGATGGTGTGGGTTTGTTGGTGATGAGCCAAAAACAGCTCTCAATGTACATTTATCACAATACACTAAACACATATTTGACTTATGTAAGCGTTCACTACACAGTTTGTAATCAAAGTCAGAAAATGTTGGTTGATTTTGCCAAACTTAAGTCCTCCATTCATAGTGTAAATCTTAAATTATGTCTCTCTATATAGTTTGGATTGTGTTTTTTTGTAGCGCCATATAAATATCCTCTTGCAAACAATCCTGCAAGTCAAAACGTTGAAACAAACAGGCTTTCGAACAAGGCTTGCGAATAGGATGGGACTGTTAATTCGTCTTGAACATGGCCGTCATTTGACAAACGCTCACTGTGATCCTCACTAAATGTACCACATAATTAGTGCATGGTATCAGTTTTAGCATTAGGTGTCATTAGCACTCTCCTCCTTTGAGGACTCCTGAAAATGGCGACATTCCAGAACAGGAAAATAAAACCAGGGGTATTGTGCAGAGAAAGAGGGAGAAAGGGATAAGAAAGGCCGAGGGGGCATCTGGGCTGGCAGTCAGGCTCAGAAACCAAAGGTGTTCTCCCCGCTGTAGGCCACGTAGAGGAAGCCGTCCTCGTCCTTCTCCTTGTCGTACAGCTGGCCCATGGTGAGGCTGCAGCAGGGGACCAGAGAGCAGATCAGAGCAGGATCACATTGCAACCCCCCCAGCAAGCTTCGGAGAAGATTACCACATGCCTCGATACCCTACGGCAACTTGGCAGTAGGGTATCATAGATATTCTAATGACTCCCCTTCTTTTTTATCCCTGTCCGTTCAAAAGCGTGTGGGTATTCTACTGATACTGTCAAGGCCCTTGGTCATGGACTGTTGATGGTCTTGTGTTTTGAGTTGATCGCAACATTACTTAATGGTGCGTGTTAAATGTGTTGGTGGGGTCCCTGCTGATTTGCTAGCCAGGTGGCAGCTGGGTTTAAATATCAGACGTGGACCACACTTGTTTTGGCCTCTTCCTTCACAGCCTCAAGTATTGTGTGTTATTGCCCTCTAAGTTTTGTAGTTTTGCTCTTTTTATTGTAAAATAAATTGTATAATGCGTTCAAAACCAGTTTCGATGGCTATATTTGTGGGAAGCTACCCTACCATTGTTGTACACCAGCTTAACTGGCTAAGATAATGAGCTCTGGCTCTTTTGTCTTGTAGGGCTGCCTGTGCACCTGGGAAAGTCTCTTTTTGTGGTGTTTCATTTCAGCTCCCAGACCAAAACAAAAAATTGTCTATCTGTAGCAATTAAACCTCAATGTGGCGTGCCAATTTTGGAGCACGGGGTCAGCAAGCAGACATTTTTTTATATATTTCTAAAAAGTGTCACGTAGAGGGTCAAAGATTAAATAAGGAGTTTGATTCCCATCTCAACAGAAACTGTGTCAGGGTGGGGGGTTTCAGTCTAAATTGAGGACACCCAATCTAAAAATATAGGAGTATATTGTAACAGGGTTGGAGCTCCTCGAAAGAAAAGCTTCCAGTAATGTGTGTGGGCAATGTGCTGGGACAGTTGGTGCTGGGATGTTGTGTACCACCACCAATCATGGAGACGTTTCAAACAGCATGGAGCTTCAAAAACATATTCCTCATGGATCCTCAAAGTGTTCCCACGGGACATAGCTTGCATAGGATGCACCGTGGTGGTGTTTAATGCTAGGAGGCAGAAAAACGGGTGGTTGATTGTAAGAAGAGAAGTCAGGTGTGGCTCCACCCCGCTTTCACAGGAAGATGGGTTTCAAATGCTACCTAGGATACCAGTTCTTCTCGGACAACGACGGATAGTCCAGGGGTGTCATTTATAAAACTGTGCATGGGATCGTTAAAGTGTACGTACGCCCAAAAGCCAATTTTTGCGTGTGCCAAAAAATATTCAGACTTATAAAACCCTGCGTACGCACACCGTACGTAATCTTTGCTTTATAAATCCCAGAGTGCCTACAAGTGTGCGCAGCTGAATCAGCTTCACGTTCCGCCCTGTACACGCCCCTTTTTCACCATAAATGGTCAATGCAAATTACCTCTTGAATGCGATCTGCATATAAAACAACGATTGTGATGAGGAGTGTGGCTTGGTTTTCCACACTTGGGATTTAATTGACATTTGATTATGTGTTTACAGTGTCACATAAAGATATTATGTTATTGAGACATGTTGGCATGATACGGGTTGAAATTAAATTTATGAAGTGCGATGATAAAACATAATCGTTCTTCTCACTCTACAATTCTTCCGTCTGACTTCAGTTCACCACCACACCATCTGTATCGCCAATTCTCCTTTTCCTCCAAACCATACGTACGCATGGGTCAGTTTGCTTAGGGCTGCGCACATTCTCCCGTCAAGTTGGTTTTTTATAGATCACAACCTTGGCGTGGAAAGTCACGTACGCCAATTTCAGCCCCTTTTTTTGCGTACGCAACGGTTATAAATGAGACCCCAGATCTTTAAATCTTTTACAATGCAAAGATAAATACACAGGAACTTAAAGTGTTGGTCGACAGAATCTAGTCCAAACAAAGAAACAGCCCTTTCTTTCTCACCTAGACTGGGGCACCGTTTTGTCGACGAAGAGGAAGATGGCCTTCTCTGAGGGCAGTTGAATGCGTTTTCTGATGATCCACATGAACTGAGCCACGGTGATGTCGGATGGAACCAGATACTTTCGCTTGTCGATGTCCACAATCTGTGAGCCGGAAACCTTCTCCACTATCACCTAGACAAAAGATTGCAAACATGCAAAAGGCCATGTATTGCCACGTGTGTTACATCCTACACTCTTGTGAATAAGGAATAATTTATTTCTAATTGACATGTCACGTGGTTGCTACTTCCTTCCTAGTTTATGGTTTGCCACCTGTTCTATCGAGATTGTAAGAAATGTGTTTGAGATTGGACTGGATATCCTCCATTGACCTTGTGTATTATTTCCTCGAGTATAAACCTCGACCTCATTGCGCCTTGAAAGGTCTTTCAAAGCTACCATAGTTTCAAATACCATTAAGTGTCGCATGGCCTACTCTCAAGAGCTGTTAAACAGGTTGTAGGATAAGAGCAGATCAGGTTTAAAAGGCCATTATTAGATACACAAAGGGCCAATGGATCATCTCCGGTTATGGACATGTGCACTGGGGTCAGCCTCTTGGAGCACAGGGGCCAATTCCTAGTATGTGTGTGAGTATGAGTGTTAGTGTGAATGAGAGAGTGAGATTGTAAATCCACATATATAAATGTTGTATTAACAGGATTCTACTGCCTTTCCATTCAAGTAGCTTGCGTCTCTGCAGAATAGACCCAAAAACAAGGACTTTTTGGTCAGAAAGTAATGAAGCACATTTCATCCCGGTGGCCTATAGTGACCCCCCTGTGGATACACTGGGGGCCTTGAGGGGGTGAAACTCTATCTGCCTATGCTTGCAGGTTGGGTGTGTGCATGTCGTCGGGGTGCCGGAGGGGGGTGGAGTTATGAAATGAACGAAGACCCGGGGAAGCTGTATGAGGAACCACAAAGACCAGTTTATTCTTCCCGGGGGGCTAGATATGTAGTCGTCCAGGGCCGGAGCTCTGTTCTCCACTCGCTCACAGATCTATGTCAATCCCCCCCACACACACCTGCCACTCATGTAGTCAAGCACTCCCTGTAACTCTCTTTCTTTAATTTCTCTCACTCACTCGTCTCTCTCCCACCCTCCATTCCTTCCAGAGCTTCACCCCTCACTCACCGGCACTCTGTCAGGGTATTTGTTGCGTATTTTGGCTGACTCCACACATCTGTGTTCTACAGGGAGAAACATGAGACAAACAGGAAGTCTGATTAATTGGATGAGCCCTGGCCCTCTTAGCCCTCTTTATCCCCATCACGACTACTTGATCCTCATCCTCCATGCAACAGTCGCTCTCACTCTCTCATATGACCAAAAGTTGAAAAAATAATAATAATCTGTTAGGCCCACTAGCAAACCTAATAAGCAAGCAGTACCGTTTAGGGTGGTTCAGCCCGAGAATAGTCTTGCTTTACATCACGGTCTATACTATAGTTTGTAAAGATGTTAATTTGCAAGACAAAGGGACAAAATATATCCAAAGCAGATGCTTTGATACGATGCGACGGCCTGATTGTTTTCTACAGTGTACAGTCTTAGCTGGGAAAGCTTGTATTCTAAAAGTTCGATAACCATGTACATTTGGAAAATATATATCACATTATATTTGAATCCCTCTCTGTTCCCTTTGCCAACGAAACAGCCAATGGCCTTAAGGTATTTGATTAGGCGTGGGGGAGCTTTCCAGCTTTCAGCAAGCAAAAGGAATGATATACAATGACACGTTTAAATGGCAGTACTATATGCTAGACCAATATTGATATTACTTAAGTAGCCGACATCTTGCACCGACTCAGATCGGACAATGCTGCGCTAAGAAATTTACATAGTTTTGGGCATTTAATGATAATAAAAAAAAACATTTTAGAGACTGGCTTCTTAACTCGCGAAGGAGCATATAGCCTACTTGTACACTAATGCAAACGGGAGCGCTATGCGTTAATATGGCAGCAGGGCGTAGACAGACAGAGGACAAAAACGCATGCACAACTGCACTTTGAGGATGACACGCCAAACTATAGACATCAATTCAAATATTCATGACAGTAAAGAACATCCGTTCGTAACAATCAAAATCCCTTTACCGAGGGAATGATCCTCTTTAAACATCCATTTCATTTTGGCCGTATCCTCACACTGAGGCGTGATGCTAAAACCAGAATCCTACGCGCAAATAAGCAGCTAATGTCGATGTGGTTGAGTTGGATCAGATGCTGAAATATCAAAACAAAACGTCTCTAGCTAGGAGCTTCCGACGTCCTGTCTAGCGGTGGAAAGGTGATGTCACCGTTCGGGCAAACCATTATGCACAGCAGGAAGGGGGGGGGGACTGTGTCATGTCCTTGGTTGCGGTTGTTGCCAAGAGACCAGCGACTACCATGGCAACCACTTGAGACGCTAAGCAGAAGGACGGGAAGTAGCTTAAGCATGGAGCATCGTATTTGAGCAACCTAGCTTAGCTTATATAGGCTACTTGCAAAATAAGTTGTCCTAGCTCTTTACCTAGCTGAATATGGATAAACTTTATTTAGTTGTACTTTATTCGCTGTGTTAATTTTTCCGTTTGTAAACCGTGCTTTCTTTAACTACGCTGCTAATATGAAAGAGTACCGAGTTAGCATTCGTGCTATCTGATTGTTTAATGGTACTCTGCAGTCGTTTTATGTTGTTATGGCTTTCTATGAAGTCTATTCTCATCCGGCTTTGATTCGGTACAAAACCAGCGTTTGCACGAAGGCAACGTTGTTTCTGGTTGTTGTTTTGTGTCTTACATACATTTCACCTCTACTGGTTGCTTACAGAAGCCAAGGTAATGATAATGACTGTCAAACCTCCTACTCGCTGAAAGTACCACATCGGCCGTTACCTTCGACGTGTTGAAGTGCTTTGTATTCTTTGCATATAAGGCTGTTAATAGATGCACGTATGACTCGGACATTTTCGCTGTTTAAAGCTGCTTTGTTTTAGGTTTCTGGATCAAGAGGAGCTCCTATGAGGAGCAGCCTGTTGTGAGGTTCCAGTATCAAACTATTTTTGTTGCATCGACCAACACCAAGGGAGACTATGTAGCCTGGAGTACTTTTTCCAGTTTTAACAACATGCTTGGGCCCAACCTCCGTATTCCTACAATATCAGTAAGTTAGTCAGGAGCTGGTCAGTAAATAAATGGCTTCAGTTGAACGATCATGTGAAACTTCTAAGATTGTCATATAAATCGGGCATCGTGTGTGTGTGTGTGTGTGTGTGTGTGTGTGTGTGTGTGTGTGTGTGTGTGTGTGTGTGTGTGTGTGTGTGTGTGTGTGTGTGTGTGTGTGTGTGTGTGTGTGGACCAGGTTCAGGAGCAGGACCAGAACCAGGATGGCAAGTTGGACCGTCTAATCTTGGAAGTGCAGCTCCCTCTCAAGCCCGAGGAGGAGGTGTACAGCGTGCAGCTGCTCCTCACATTCAGCTACCAGCTCTTTGTACGTCTGTCATCCACCTGCTATTCCCTCAGAATAATTATAATTAATATCTTGCCTTATATGCTTAATGAATGTTATATTCGTGGAATAACACAGTCTTCTGAGGTGAGCCTTGCTTCTTAGAGAGGAAATCCGATGTTCTGTGCTGCCAGTATGTACTCATATTCAGGCCTTTGATCCAAGTTGACACAAGGCAGTATCGGCCGGAGAGATTCCGGGTTTGTTCAGATAGACAAAACATGTTTAAAGTGTGTTCAGGGACTGACCACGCCCCTGGCATATAGAGTCTGTAAAGTTGTCCTCAGGGTTTTAATAACTAGACATCTGAAGGGCAATGCATGAAGGTGTCTGATACTAACTTGGAAAATGTTCAGACAATGGCCTTCATAGATTAGATGATGATACATGACACAAATCCCAGAGTGTCATGTATCAAGTAACAAATAACAAATACAACAGCTGGTTGTTGGCGAGCCATGTATGCTCATTGTTTGATAACAAAATTGCCGTTGACTTTATTGGAGGTATCAAAGAAACAAGAAAAAACTGTTGGTCAAAACTCTAAGGCAGGTGCTCTGCAGACCAATGCAGCTTTTGTATTACGTTGTTAACGTTCTAAATAAACGTCTTAATCTTTATCTTTATTCGGTCATTGCAAACAAGTTCCACAACATTTGCAATGTAATATGCTAAGCAAACAACTTTATTGTGTTAACATATTCCTTCATAGTATCACACTTGTCCATTTTAGTCAAGCCCAAAATAAACCAAAGCCTCATTCTGCTATGGTTCTGCTTCCAGGAGATAATAGTGTGATTTTCCGTTTTTTCTTAATTCAGAGGATGTCCACTGTGGTGATGCAAAGCCTGGCCTACATCCAGCACTCCTCTCCGGTTCCTGGAGCCCAGCTGTTTGTCGCCGGAGACCTGAGGTTACAGCAGAGAGTCCCGCTGCCTCACCGCGGCCTCTACAACGTTTACAACGTGAGCTCAACCCTCCCCCCTCTTTTTAAATGGTCATTTTTAGTGATGCACTGATTGATCTGGCACCGATCATTATCGGCTGATTTACGCCCTAAACACGTGAACGTGATCGGCCGATCTACTTGAAATTTTGCAGATTGCAGGAGCCAATTGTCCATTGTTGTTAAAACTCTGACTGTCGGCAGACTTTATTATGGTCCATGCAGCGGACGCTTGGTGATGACGTGTTACGACGTGATGACGTTTGTACGAGAGCCTACCGTGGCCAGGCCACAGTTGAGACGGCCAACGGCCACGGCCAGATGGCCTAGTGTGAGTGCAGGCCAGAGAACAATGGGGCCAGTTGAGCACTGTTAGGTGTGAAAACGGCCACGGCCAGATAGCCTAGTGTGAGTGCACCCTAAGTTGTTTGTGCTTCGTTTTATGTGTAGGGACCCTAGTCATGCTACTGCAGAGGTTTGGTGATATTTTTAAAAATATTAGTGGTTCAAAAATGCAGATTTAGAAGCGAAACTCAATGCCCCAAGCCAACAACATGGGCGCCAAACATTGCGCCCGGCAAACTATAATACTCGATTTTCTATTAAAAAGGTATCTGGAAGGCTTATTTGATGGGTTTTCCTGCCAAAACAAAGATCCTCGGTTCAATTTGCGCCGGAATTACACTTTAAATTCAGAGGCAAAAAAATCAGATAAATTATTTCAATGCATAAATATTCAGTGCTTAGAATTCAAATGGCTTTTTTATTTTCAAAATCCGATGGCACAAATTTACTTGCATACCAGTGGCTCAATCACCGTTGAGTTACCTCATTCGGCAATAGATAGCGACCAGTGTTGGGGGCAGGGATTAAAATTAAAACATTTTCACCACCGTCCCGGAAACGTCCCGAAAAACATTTTGAACCGTCCCGAATCGTCCCGAATTTTTCCCATAAATATTTTTTACATTTTGAGTTGTTATACTTAGGCCTACTGATAATATAATAAAAACACAATACATTATGTTGATGAAATAATATATTTATTTCCAGATGTCAAGCAACACCCTCGCAGAACTGTGGTCTATCTACGTGACCACTGTGTGTGTGTGTGTGTGTGTGTGTGTGTGTGTGTGTGTGTGTGTGTGTGTGTGTGTGTGTGTGTGTGTGTGTGTGTGTGTGTGTGTGTGTGTGTGTGTGTGTGTGTGTGTGTGTGCGTGTACATAGAACAATGTGTGACGCAGCGCCACAGAATCAACACCGAGCGCCACAAATTGATTCAGCTTTTTTTTTTTAAACGTTTTAGCGATTTTGAAATATAAATATCGTTCCGTTCGTACATCTCCGCGTAGCAATCTTTCTCTCTGTCATTTCGTTCACAGACGCACACAGAGACAAGCGCGCATAGGCCTACATGCCAAAGGTGCGCGGGTACACTACCACTTATCGGATAAACCTGCGTATCATGCACACGCACTGACAGCGGATTCGCCCGCTCATCCTCTCAATGCACCTACAAAGGCAAACCCGAAGCAGCGGGAATGTAAAAAGGGATAGTGTATAGAACGCCGGTAATTATCGGGAAAATAAGCCCCGACAGGGCGAACTTGCCTCGCCCTGAAGGGGCTTATTTTCAATCATGACCGGCGATGTTCTCTACATATCCCGACTCTAACACGGCTACTTGCCAAAACGAAACAATAACTTCACATGGTGTGTCTTTTTACAATTTATTTTATACCACCAGCATTCGTAGTGTTGATCAGCAGAGAAATAGTCCGCCAAAGACGTTGACGTCGCTGAGGTTGACAAGTTACCGGTACTTGCGGAGCGAGACTTCATTAGAGGCGAAAAATCTGTTGTTTTCCTTGACAGCGGTCAATCATACTCATGATTATACTTAGTAACGGTGAATTATCAAATATAATTCACCGCCGGAAGTTGTGAAGGTCCCATTGCAAGCGAACGGAGCGTTCCATGGCATTGAGAAGACCCATGTAATAATTGCGATTAATGTGAAATGCAGCTGCTATGTAGCCTATATATATGACATTTAGATAAATTAAATTTAGATAAATGACGGTGTTAGACCCCCAGGCCGTTCTGCCGGCGATTTAAATTCGCTCTGCAGCATAGGCTGGAGATCGGGAGTCTCCCGGTGGGCCGGCCCACTTTTTTTTTGACTCTGTGCGCAGCCCCGCCTTCCCCAGTGAACCAAGAAAGCCTGACGAACGGGGGATTTTACACCCGCTGTCTCACTGAACAACACAAACGCGAGCGCGCCAACCAATTGCCGAAGCCCTCTCCATTAAATAAGTATTTTCCACCGATCGCGAACATCACAGAAGTGTGGAAAACTTAAACAGAAAAATGAAGTCAGTGCCCGCAAAATTCTCTTCGTCCCGAAGTCGACCCGAAAGAGAATAAAAATCCTCCCGATGACAATTAATTAAGTCCCCGGGACGACGGGACGTCGTTAATTTTAATCCCTGGTTGGGGGTAACGCGTTACTTTATTACGCGTTACAGTAACGATGTTACTTTTTTGGGAAACGAAGTAAAGTAACGCATTACATTTAAAATATCGGTAAGTACACTACTTTACTAGACTATAGTAACGCGTTTTCCTGCATTACCCAAGCCGTGTTTGCCTGCGGGTAAAGTTCTGTTCTGTTGTGGTGCGTGCATGCGTGCTGCCTGTGTGTCTGCAGCGCCTGCTTGTCTCGGCACGTTGCCATCGATTTGAGTGACGTAGCGTCTTGTGCGAAGGAGTGTTCAAGTGATGGAAAGCAGAAGCAGGTGGCACAGAAAGACAGGCTGGTTGCAGGGTTCATTGTAGAAGACATGCTTCCCCTGTCGACTATTGTATCGCCTAGATTTCGAAAAATACTAGATAAAATACCCGGACTCGTAAGCCAAAATCCGACAGGAAAACATTTTCCCATTAGCCTACCTGAACAAGTGTTATACCGACATGGAATCGGAGCTCAAAATAATTTGAGTCATTCCTGGATCATGTCTCCACCTTGATCTGCCAGCATCAAAAGTTACTTAGGATTGAAGGTGCACTGGATCGACAGCAATACTTTAAAGGGGAACTATGCAACTTTGGCAACTTCTTTGCGCATGAACAATTTGCGCAGCAATCGTACATTTATGTATCTGCTCAAGTACGTCACTTATGTACAGAATTACAGGGAAATAGATTCAGAGATTGAGACGGTATGCCGTCTCTAGTCCCTGCGGGAGAATTGTCATAGGCAGATACTATGTCTGGAAGATTAGGGACTAGGGTTGCCGCGGTGTGGACATTTTCACACCGAGTAATACGCTCGTGTCAACACCGGTATTACCGGTATAAACTGTATTAACTTTGAAACTATAGGTCAACCGCCATCTTCTCCGTCAACTCTCCTCTCGCACTCGGTGACAGCGGCTGGCAGCGCGCCAATTCTCGGCGTCTTATAACGTTCTATATATAATAGTATAATATTATTTTATATATCATAATATCACGTCCAAAAGCTGTGTGCGCCTCCGGATGGCCGTAGCGCGGGGAGCTCACGTAGGGATTGGGCTTTGCAGGGTTTGTTTACCGGCGTTGCTATGGTTACCGGTCTTGTAAGGAAGCGTGTCAATTCTCGGCGCGCCAATTCTCCCGCACAGAGCAGAACTGTGGCCTATTCTACACATTTAAATTTTCTTAATTATATTATTCATTTTTACTGAATTTGTTTTTTATTACAAAAAAAAAAAAAAAAAGGTGTTGGTCCAACACTGGTCACACCGGTAATACCGTATACCGCGGCAACCCTAGTAGGGACACATTTACGTTTACGAGTAAATGCCCGCAAATAAACCTTGTAAATAAATATAATTGTATATGGTTTTAAAATGTTTCCATTTTTTTTAATAACAGATTTTGGCAGCACTCTTTCATTTGTTCAATAATACACACTTTGGTGAGAAAAATATTTATTTTGGATATTGAAAGAAATGCAAGTGATACTTCTTCAAGATTTGTTTTTTGCCTCAGGCTATTGTGTAAGATCTTCTTGAGGGTTCTCTTGATTTCCTCGTGACACTTGTACCCGCACAAGTTCGGATGTGGGTGGTGGCTGTACTGGGGCAGGCAGGCCGAGCCGTCTTGTGTCATCAAGCCTCACGCCTCATAACAATTCTGTTTGCCAAAATACAAAGCAATCTTTTTACAAACATATGGGGAACATGTGGGGAACTATACCAAAGGTATAACATGGCTAAAGCTATAATGGAGGTTCACATATCTGTTACAGACGAATATGTGCTAACTAGCAGCTCTCGTGCAGGGTACTGCATTATATGGCCAGCCGGACATGTCAAATGATATAGGCTATCCACTCTTAGAAAAATCTGAGGCATTCGAATAGCGGTTTAGTGATCTAGAACAAGAATCAGTGTTCTGGGATTTAGCCTGTGTCTGGGGGACGAGCAGACGAACAACCATGAAAACAAACGTGTTTGGTAGCGAGTAAGCTAACACCCCAGCAAGCAAGCTAGAAACATACAGGGCTCACAACAAAACGGTCGAGCAAACACATTTTTACAGAGACTATCAACATCAAGAAGCCACAATACAAAGGGTACAATGTTCACCCAAGGGTACTTGCAATTACAAGAGCAACACGGCCATGGCAAGTCGGCATCCGATTTGCAGTCTTCTTTTTCTTTCAGTTCACGCTATTCCTGAGAAGCTCGCCCAACGTTTACTCGTGTCTGGCCTCTCTGTCGGTCAGTCTCCCTTTTCTCTCTCCGACATTGGGTTTCTCTGTCTCTTTTAAGTCGGTTGATCCATGATGAATCTAACAATCCCTTCGCTACTTGTGTTTATATCGAGCCGGTTCCGGGTTTGTGGGTCTGTAGTGCCGTAAAGCAATTCGGTGCTTCGTGAGACCCGAGACACCCGCGAGAGTGGGCGGCGGGTCGCCGGCAGAAACTTGCATATGCATTTTATTTATTTAAGTTGTAGCAGATTCTTTTTGTAAAGCTACAGAAGTTGTACTCAATGTTTTGTAAGTTTGAGCCATATTTTAAGGTCTCAAATAAAACAAGATGAGAACTTAAATATTCCAATTTACAATTAGGGCAATTAGCAGACGCTTTTATCCAAAGCGACTTACATCGTTTAATACATACATTGACACACCGGCGGCAAAGTCAACCATGCAAGGCGACAGCCAGCTCATCAGGTCAAATTGTAAATTGTAAATATTCCCAGCACTTTCTGTGATGTAGTATGCTTGTTTATCATAGAAGTAATAAGTAATGAATCTTTACATTAAAGTAGTAGCCTAGTGAGAACAGGGTGTTGGGGGAGTCAAGTTCCCGCATTTTTTTGCAAGTTCCCGCAATTTCATCGCATAAAATTGCATAAATATGCCGCATATTTCATAGCATTTTTTAAGAAAACGTGCCGCATAATCAAGGATTTTTAGCCGCATAAATCACAAAAAAACGCCACATTTTTCTGGAGGGACTGCATAAAGCGTTATAGAACCATCACAATGACTCTTAACCTGTTATGTTAATGTAAATTAAGCCAAAAAATACATTAAACACAAAGTGATGATAGGGCTACGATGTTTAATTAAGAAGCGGGAAAGTAATGTATTAAGTCGTGAAGTTACTTTTCAAATGCAGTAACTAGTTAAGTAATCTCATTACAATTTACAGAAGTAACTAGTAATAAGTAACTAATTACTTTTTTGAGTAACTACCCCAACACTGATAGGGACTTATAAAAACAGTTATTTACATGACAACCTTAGCCATTGTCCCAGCAGCCATGGAGTCTGCAGGCACTGGAAGTGACTGCACTTCACGAGACGGGCCTCGATGATTGAGGACAAAGGCTAGCAAATGACAAGTGCCGAGCTGAATTCAATTATGTGCACACAGCGTCATGGCTCCGCCCGGCTTCAAGGTGTCTCATTCATCACGCCCTTGGAGCATTACACAGCACAGCTTGATAACCCATCTTAACAACGCATAGCCATAGCCTCCAAATCTACTGCGTTCAGTGAATGGCTAGCCAAAGCTATAATTGCAAATAATGTTTTAGAAATGTTGCCTTAACAAAACCGAATTGTGCTTGTTAACACGTTGATTTTGGTTGTGTTAAACATGTCATAATTTGAATTGTTAATGCAACAAATATTTTTGTTTGTAGATGCCCAAATCAGCTTATTAAGTGCAGAGTCAGTAGTTGATGCACAACGTTCTCCCTTGCGTTCTTGTTCGACCTCATTGACAGAACCTCATCTTGAATATGTATGACTGCCTTGTTTCAAGGTCCCTCCTGGGCCACAACGAGAAAATACACGGTAATGTATAAATTGTTGTTCTGTTAAACCGTCCATGCTAACACGCAGAACTCGGTCGTGGTAACACAATATTTCAAAGAAGTTATTTTCTCTAATGGCTATCCATATTAGGTGTTCACACCAAAAGCGAAGCGAACTTTCAATTTGCATTGCTTTGAATGCGTGAAGCACAAGTATTTGCTCATGCAAAGAACAAGGGACTTACTAGTCGTGAACTCCAACGTCTCTAACGCCAGCCCTGGCTGAGATAACCGCTATTCAAAGCTGTGTTGTTTCACCTATGGATTTCACCATGTCTTACAGCACTCATTTAATGTAGGAAATGTTCACATATACCCTACCTGGCTTAATATTTTTATTATTCATGTCTGATGCAAAGGTGTACATAAATAGACACCATAGCATGGTTTTCTCATAAGGTTTGTAATGTTGGTACTGATCACATTCACACCTAAAGCAGACAGAACAGGAGTTCACTTGGAAGCGGAGAGAGACTCCCGTTCTTATGTGCAACCCAGTGTGTTTGTTTGGTCTGCACCAGAGGTCCAATGGATTAAAACCTCCCAAGACCTTCCCTACACTCCAGGGTTTGATTTAGAACGAAAGAATGGCTTTGTGTGATTGTTGTGTGTCGCACCAGGACACAAGTAGGCAATACATTCAGTCTGCCACGCATAATGCATATTCACTGACTATTCGCTTGTCAATGTAAGCTCACAGAAAACTTGAAAAAGTAATTTGATGAACATTTTTGTATTTTATTTTGTTTTACTTTATTTAATAGCTTTATTATATCTTTTCAATTAAGCAACCAAGATGTCTGTCGAGATTTATATTAGCGGCTAATTGAGATTCTAGTCAGCCAATCCCGCTAAATGCCAACTAACAGAAAGCCTGTAGAACACACTTGGTACACTGGCATTCATTGGCCCAGCCTGAACCAACTTTTCATCAGGTTTTTCTGTAATCACTCCGCAAAGAGTAGAATGGATCTTGTGTATATAGAAGCAGACTATCCTGCTGTTGCATTATGAAAGGGAAAACGGGATTTGTTTCCCCAAATTTTACTCAACAAACCATTGGTCCTGTGAGCCAATTTAACTTTATTACAGTACTTATATTAGAGGTGACTGCCACACTCCATCTAGCTGGGCCTCTCCAAAACCAGGACACAGGATTAGGATGTTTAATCATAATTGATTGAATTTATATAGCGCTTTTCTATACCTTCAAGACGCTTTACAGTGAAGAGGGGGACCTCACTAACCACCAGCAATGTGAAGCACCCACATGGGGAATGCACAGAATCCAATCGGCACAGAACGCTCACCACACAGCAGCTTGAGGTGGAGAATGAGGGAATTAAATGAATCAGCCAATAATACAAGAGGATGATTAGGGGGCCAGATGAATTTGCGATAAGTGCCCTGGGATCTTTTATGACCTCAGTGAGTCAGGACCTTGGTTTTACGTCTCCTCCGAAGGTCGGCACCTTGCACAGCAGTGTCCCCGTCACTGCACTGGGGCGTTTAAAGCGGTTTATTGCAGATTTGATGGATCAATTATTGAAAGAGCAGGTGTTATGCTGGGTACACACTAGATAGACTAGTCTAGTCTAGACTAGTTTTTCAATTTCAAAAACGTGAAAGGCCACACACCTTATGATAGTTTTAGATACATTTTACTGTTTTGCCAACAAAGTGCACCACACACTAACACGGAAAGGTTTTAACTCAACAAGCTGTTTCTCCAACCAACTTTTGCTTATGCTACCATGGCTTCCGTTATGATAACTTGCTCCTTGTTGGCTTGCTTCCTACGTGACAAACAATTGCCTGCATCCCCAGCTGTCGTCATGGTTCCCCCCATACTAAAGGATATGAGATCGTAATTATTGAACATGTTTACGATTTAGAATCGGTGAGGCACTAGTCGGTAAAAAAACACTCAGCATTACATTCTGCCATGTAGCAGGTCCCCCGAGTGTGTGGGGGGGATGGCTGGTTTAACCCGTACGCATTGATTAATACGCAACATGCCCTAGAGTCCAATCAGTCTGACTCTGGTGAGCTGGTGCTGCTCAAACAAGCATCAAGCACTCGCACTCCACAGCATAATAAGTAACATTCCGCATTAAAATATCCAAAAAAGACTAGACCTATTTTATTTATTTTTGCCGAGTTGTGTATTAATTTTTATAATTTTAATATTTTTTTTTTATAATTTTCCAACAATGCTGAAACCCAGAGAAATCAATAGGTTAATTCAAGGTAACATTTAATTTGGTCGCCTGCCATATCCTCTTTACCCCCTTTCTTCCAAGGAAACACAGGAAACCAAATTCCAGTAAAGACTTAGGCTGCAGCAAATTCCAGCAAATACTTAAGACTAGGGATCGACCGATACGGATTTTTTAGGGCCGATACGATACCGATATTTTTTCATCAGCCTTAGCCGATACGCCGATACCAATATTTAGAGCCGATACTACTTTTTTTTTTTTTTTTTTTTTTTTTTTTGCTCCCTCAATCATAAAAATTACACTGATAACAAATGTTACAAGTCTCAATTAAAAAAAGGAACATTTATTGAACTTCAATATAAAAAACTATATTTAACAAATAGTAAAAACAGGTGAGGTAGAACAAGTAAAAAAAATAAAATAAAATTGGCGAAAAAAATATCGGCGAAAATCGGCCGCGTATCGGCCGATACCGATACACGTAAAAAACGCGAATATCGGCCGATAATATTGGCCGACCGATATATCGGTCGATCCCTACTTAAGACTTAGGCTGCAGCATCTAGCAAGGCTACAGCCTTGCTAGATCACTTCCTTGCGAGTTGCGTCCTATGGAGATGGGGCTAGAGTGCTGCCTAGCGTTTGTAGCGTTCAGTTTGGACTGGCTAGTTTGGAAGCGCCTCCGCTTCCACTTTTTAATATTGCTCCAGTGGTAAATATTTAAATTGTTGACATTGTTATTGGCGACAGTAGTTTGTTTAAACACCAGCTACTTACATATTAAAACAAATCAATCCATGCAAAATACTAGAGCCCGACCGATATATCGGCGATATTATCGGCCGATATTAGGCATTTTTTAAACTATTCGGTATCGGCATTTATAATGGCCGATAAATGAATATTAAAAAATGTATATACATATATATATACATATATATATACACATATATATATATATATATATATATATATATATATATATATATGTTGGAGTTGCATAGTTTAATTTACGCCCAAAACACGTGAACGGTGATCGGCTGATCTACTTGAAATTTTGCAGATTGCAGGAGCCAATCGCGTTAGTCAAAAACGATGGTGTTCAATTCATTAGATTCATTCACTGAGACATTAATGTTATCCTGTTTTAACATAATTCCCCTGGAGGTATGTTTGGTGTAACAATTGTTACAACCTGGCTCAACGGTTGTACCATTGAAGGGCACTACCAAAAGGATTAAAAAAACAAAACAAAAATAATTCACGCAACCCAAAGGGGAAACGCCAGGGTTTAAATAAGTCCTGTCAATTATTGCCCAGACCGATTACCTCCATTATGCAAGGTTAAACCCTAACTCCTTCCTCATAATGCCTATAGAATAAGCTAAATGAAGCAAGTACCAGTTTAACTACCGAAAGTTTTACCATCATTGAAAAACTCACCAAATTGGTCGGACGAGCCCCCATATGTTACAACCTGGCTCAACCGTTGTACCATTGAAGGGGAGGCCACACATTGTCTTTTATGAACATAACAAATTTATTAAAGAATACCGTGAGCAACCAAACATCAAGGAAACTAAGGATCAGGCTGCAGGCCAGGGAGAGGGAAGAGTTACTTGATCAGGGCTGCTTTATAGGCTCCTGAGCCCAGCCTGCTCAGGTGAGTTGCATCTCGTTAGTTGATGTGGCTCCACCAACCAGCTCCCTGCAGGTCAGAACACACCAGAAGCAACACCACAACACAAAGGCAACCCTGTGGCCGTCACACAATAGAAATAGCTTTTTGTTGATCTTGGTTATTGGATGCAATAACCAGCCTGCATCACGATTGCAGCTATAGTTCTTTAATGTCAATAAAGTTCCTACAATTAGCTTTTAAGGCTTTCTTGAAAGCCATACTTTACAACAGCGCTGTCCACTGTAGTCCACAGACAGCACTCCTTTCATCGGCACAGAACGGTCGGTTACGCGAGTAAAGTATATGTTTCCTTTGCATATTGGCTATGTTGTTTAATATTGTAGTTATATTTTTGCTGTGATATATTTGTAGCAATTTTACAGTTCCAACTTTTTTCCATGTTTCCGCGTGTGAAAAACTCTCTTAGACTTGGTTGACTACTAATAATAACCCACGAGAAGAGCCCGACCGATATATCGGCAGGCCGATATTATTTCTAAATTGTGAACTCTGAACACAAACTAGTTCATTTTAAACTGTATTAACTGAACTTTGAGCTAGCTCTTGTGAAGTGTGAACTTGCACATCACTGGGCAACACTGACCCTACTGCTTTGAACGAGCTGGCTGTCGCCGTGGGTAATTGACACCGCCATCCGTCTGAATGTGTGTATGGATGGTTGCAAGTCATAAATGATTACTATGATTATTGATTGGGGGTGCTTGTCAGTTATGTTCTTTGTAAGGTGTTGGCGAGAAAGTTTAACCGTTCCATAGGATGGTTAAAGCATAGAACAACAGTGCTCTAGCCATAGCCCACGATGGTATGTTTTCGCCTGTTCTCTTCCTGTTAGGCAAATAGGTTTTTTGCCTAGCAGGTTTTTTTTTAGGTTTATGACGACAATGACTACTGCCTTTGGTAAGCTGAGAACCAAAACTTTTCAATGTGTAAGGGATGAGTAGTAAATTCCAAACTTCAGTGATCGAATGAATTCCTTGAGGATCAATCGAATACTCGTTTAATCTAATCTATTTTTAGTAGCAGTAATAGGCCTAATGATGAACGGCAATATTACCAATCAAACATATAATGCTTATTCTCAATCAAAACAGTCAGAGTTATCAGAGTATTCATTATTTATTTTTGCGTTCAAAACGTTCAAAACCTGTGGCGGCTTAAAAAGACGAAAGGAGCCGGGAACCTAGTTCTAACTTAATTTATTTGCCTTCTAGAATTCAGCAAGATCAAATGTGCAAATACATCAATAATAATTGAGAATTATACACAAGTTAACATTCTCGCTCTGTCTCTATCTGTATGTGTCAGAGAGAGAGAGAGAGAGAGAGAGAGAGAGAGAGAGAGAGAGAGAGAGAGAGAGAGAGAGAGAGAGAGAGAGAGAGAGAGAGAGAGAGAGAGAGAGAGAGAGAGAGAGAGAGAGAGAGAGAGAGAGAGAGAGATTCTAAAAGGTGTGTTACGGCCAATCTATTGTGTTGGTAACTAACTATCAATATAATATGTGCAACCTTTTATGTGTGGTTGTTCAAGACACACTGAAGGCATGATGCCACCATAGGTTTGCAGAGAACTATATACAATATGCACATTGAAGGCATGATGCCACCATAGGTTTGCAGAGAACTATATACAATATACACTTGAAAGGGGTGTGGGGTTGTGAGGGCCGCTGTAACCCAGTCTCCATCCTCACGGGAAGGGGGGGGGGTGGGGGAGAGAGAGAGAGAGAGAGAGAGAGAGAGAGAGAGAGAGAGAGAGAGAGAGAGAGAGAGAGAGAGAGAGAGAGAGAGAGAGAGAGAGAGAGAGAGAGAGAGAGAGAGATTACTTATCACATTACTTGTACTGAAACTTTGCTCGTCTCTCTTTCAGTGCAGCAAAGCGGTCAATGACTTTCCCATTGAAATCACGCATGTTGAGGACTAGTTCCCTCTCCATGGAGAGCATGGCCAGTGCACTCAGACGTTCCTGGCCCATTGAATTTCGCTGGAATGTCTTAATTCTTTTCAAAGTTCATAAACATCTCTCAGCTTCAGCTGTTGTCATAGGAGTAGTTATGAGAATGTTCAACAAACTAACAGTCTCAGAGAATGTCTCCTGGAGGTTGTAGCACATGATAACCTGGTACAGTGCCAGTGCACCACAGCAAGCCATGAATTCAGAATTCTCATAGATCAGAGACAGTTCCGTCTTGAGCTTTGCCTTGTTCAGTGTTCAGAACATCAGCAGGAAATGAATGGCAGTACCTTTCAAACATATTTCCTTGTACTAAGGTAGCACTCACAAAGAGAACCGCACTTTGGTGTGAGCCAGGATGGTGTCGCAGACCTCTTCAGACAACCTCTGCTTTGCCTGCCTTTTGCCTGGTCAGAGTCTCTGAATGCAAACAAACCAATAATGTGTTTGTTAGGCTGTGTACTCCGGGAGATGAACTGCCGTCGAAACTGGCAGGTCCGGCGGGGGTAGGTCCGGCGGGGGTAGGTCTTGGCGGCAGTCAGCTCAGCTCCCGGAGTACAATCCCTTTCTCCTCCATGTCGCGGTTCATGGACTTCAGAGAGTCAAGGCCAAAGTTCCTTTCCCCCAATTCCTCTCAACCACGGCCGAGATATCCCCCACTACGAGTCTTTACTTGTTGTGGAAGTACCAGAGACGTCAGACACAGTCTTTATGATTCATAATATCATCCGAGGCGCACATAGCTTTTGGCCATGATATTAGATATAATATTATATAAATACCCATATATAATATTATTATTATTATATTATATTATATAATATTAGACATAGAGCTCCAGGAGTCCGCAAACGGCAACAATCCCTTCTCCCCCATGCTGTGGTTTAGTCTGACTGCTCATTAGTTAATGGACAGCAGCTCATTTGCATTAAAGCTACAGACACCAGAAACAGCGCATTCTGAAGGGACTGAAACAGAGGGGAATAGCGGTAGGTGAGATTTTTTTCTCCTAAAAGCTATTTCGAGCAAACAGCCTCAAAAACAAGTTTTCTAGAACTCAAATAATATGTTTACTTGTTGGGAAAACACCATACTATGTCTCCTTTAACATCTATGAAAAAATTATGTGAATATGATTTATGCCTTATTCACGTCGGAAAGATTTTCACCAGCAATGGTGTTGGAGACAACTACCCCCATGATCTTTTGTTATTGTTTTGATTGCGATAAAAATTACATATCACCTATAGAGCTTTCCAAAATAGAGTATATGTTCTGTAAAGCAATTACATATAACTTTACAATCCATTTA
This sequence comes from Gadus morhua, assembly GCF_902167405.1. Classification (NCBI taxonomy): domain Eukaryota; kingdom Metazoa; phylum Chordata; class Actinopteri; order Gadiformes; family Gadidae; genus Gadus; species Gadus morhua. Next base: position 17,956,423 of record NC_044056.1, read on the forward strand.
TTTAAGGTTATGTGCAATTTCAATTGTAATATTCTTATTGTATAAATCATTATACAGGCATATTATTTCACTATTGTTATTCCAACTACCATAGCATTATGGTTTTTGGCAATATTAACCAACCATATCTGCTAAATTAGTCTCATCACCTTCATAGTTTGAGCTCCACTATTATCGAGTAAAACATAACTGAAAAGATATAACCCTATTGAACCACATCAAAACATCTAACACTAGAAAATCTGCTCAGTATAGCACAGGTCCCCGCCAAGGATCAGCACGCTAGAACTTGCTTATAGAGAGCTAATTGACTACCCTTAACTGAGGCCGTAGACACCGCACTCGTAGCCTGGCATCGCCAGATGAATCGCAAAGAGCAATAGGTTTGGAACCTCGCCGTTCATTTTTGATCTCCAAAGGGCGTCAACTTTATTTCTATGGGAGGGGGGCAGGATCTTATTTGCAGAGCTAATGAAGCACGAGCTTGCGAAATATATCTGGTTCACGGCTACCCCACAAGGCTCCTGTTAGAGAATTTCAAGAAAACAGAAAGCGGGTGGGTATGGGGAAATTGTAAATATATGTTATAGAAAAATGTAATACATTTGAAGTGAATACACTGTAAAGACAGCACCAACAAATGTTCAGTGAGGCTCCTTAGTTGAATTGTGGAATGAGCACAAATTCAAACACATACAATTCTAAATACCATACTTTTATTCACCCCCCTGTGTTAACCGTTACTCTTCTCTCCTTTCCCAACAAGGTATCAGTGATTGATGGCTCCAGTCCATTTGCCAGTGCATACAATCTGGTCAATATAATCAAGGCCTATCAGGAACGTAATCGTGAGTGTCCACTCGCTGTATGAACAATGCACGATACACATATGTACACCACTTGGGCCTTATTCAACTAGCGGCCATCTTGGTTGTAAACGCTCTGATGGATGGGGGAAATGACACATTCTGTTACCCAAGTCAGTGAAGCGTCTCACACCAGATGGCCGCTAGATGAGTAATTCCAGTACCACATGCTTTCAGATCCAGTTAAACATATATAATGCACAATAATAGCCTTTATGCGATAATACGCTTGTTATATTATTAGGGGTGTATTTAGTGGAGTCCCTGTGTCTTTTTCTTTCTCCATATTTATCCCAGTGACCACGACCTTCTCATGCCCAAGCCCAGTATGGACCGTAGGAAGAGCAACCGGCTCCCCTTTCAAGCTCAGCACTGAGATACGCTACCCTCTGGAAGTCATCAGATATCCTTTCACAAAGATGGATCATATATACACACACACAGCCACATACTGCTTCAGTGCGTGAAATACACTTGTATTAGGGCTGTAACGATACACAAACTAACGATTCGGTTTGTATCACGATTTTTGACCCACGGTTCGATACATCCCACGATTTTTTGAAATTTAAAAAGCATTTTATTTAAACAACACTTATATACCAATTAACTTAATGTAACATTTAATAACAAATAATTTGGAACACTGAACAGATTTGAACAGAAAGAATACTATTAAATTATAGCTAAATGAATAAAGTAATAACCAAAGATTGCAGTTGGAGGCAAAAACCCTCAACTGTTTGGTTGGTTTAGTCAAATATCCTTATTAGCGCTTCTTATTAGGCTATGTAGCTTAAATAATGACATAATCAGGTCGTATAGAATGCAACATGTTTAATAGCCTAACTTTCAATAGATGGGGAAAAGCCTGAACATCATGAACGTCGCAATAACGAGGCATACCTGCGTTCACACCAAAAGATGCAAAAAGTTGCCGCGCAGCACGATCCCATTCAAAGTGAATGTAGAGACGCGTTGCTGCTTTGCTGCCGCAGCACTTGCTGCCGAGAAAACCGGCAGCAAAATCTGATTTGCGGCGCGGCAAAATCTGATTTGCGGCGCGGCAAAATCTGATTTGCAGCGCGTCAAATGCTGCTCGAGTTGAAATATTTCAACTTTTCGGCACCAAACGCGTGATGACAGCCAATCAGCGTTCAACAGCATTGCCACTGAGGCGTTGCCACTGAGTGACATGCCGTAACAGCCAATCAGTGTTACTCCTACTGGAGTGACCTAGAGTTCACTACCGTTACATTTATTTAGTAACTCGAAAAAACCCACAAATCAGCATTTTGTATTGTAGTTGTGTTTACAGTTAAACTAAACTATGAGTATGCTAAAGGGCTAGAATAACAACCCCAAACAAAACCCAGTTGGGTGCCAGGCAGCACCAGCCTTCCAGGCTCCGAATGGTCTCATGAACCCATAAACGACGGGCATTCTGACGTCTCTCCCTCTTCCACAACAGGTAAAGACATGCAATGCTCGTAATGTCGGCCATGGTTGTGAATGAATTCAGAAGCACCGCGGGCAAAACTTGCCGTGCCGCGAAACTTCCCGCGCTGCAAAACTGCGGCGCAGCAAAACTTTTGCTGCGCGTCAAAACCTTTGCTGCGCCGCAAAACTTGATTTGCTGCGCCGCAAAACTTCGGCGACAACGCGTTCGGGCAGCAAATGCATCTTTTGGTGTGAACGCAGTAGCATATGTGTGTGCGCGAGAATGGCAGTGTGCGTATGCGTGTGTGAGTGACGTCAACGAGTGAGTGGACGAGCGAGGAGAGCGAGCGGTAGCGCGTGTGTCGAAGAAGCGAACGAGTCCGGTAGAATAAAGTACCCATCCTGTCAATAATCGGTGGCCGCTTCATTCCGACCTATAAGCAGACAAACTGCCAGTCAAATCACACAAAACAATAGAGACAGGATCACACAGGCAATTTTTTTCGCGCTTGGCCCACTCTGGATAAATGTCGTTCATATCGCATATGAGGACTTCGACGGCTGTGGAGAAATGCAATCCTACGTAGTCACGGAGGATTGTAGTCGCATACTTACGGCATCGATAGGAGGGGGCGCTGTCAGCATACTATTATTTAGACAAATTATTAGCAAATTTCAATCTGTCAATTTGACCGGAGAGTTAGAAAGGGCATATCGCGCTTCTGCCCTCTCACACCGCGAGACAGGTTCGTGGCTTTGAGTGTCGCGATTTCGGTTTTGATACGCGTATCGTTACAGCCCTGCATAATTTGGCTTGTGTATTTGTCTAACCCAAGTAAATGCATAAAAACTGCCCTGGCTTGGTAGTTTGTAGCAGTTTGTATTCGTTTACTTGGGTTAGACAAAACAAACACTCGTTTGGAATATAATCTATGTCAATAGCTCGCTTGAGGCGACATAGACTGCCATCATTAACCCTCGGTCTTATTATTTATTTTTTTGTGGACAGTTGTACCCTTTACATTTTAACAAGTAAGATATTTCTTACGTGGAAAATTCCATTTGAAGCAATCAAACCTTAACAGGAACTTTTCCAACAAAGGAAAAAAAAAAGTTTTGCTTTGTTGACTCCCACGCCCATTTTTCCACGTACATGCCAAGGTACACTGAAGAATTTGAGGGTTTGGTACAGGGAAATGATCACAGACCGCTATTGTCCTTTTTAGTTGAGTCACAAGTCACAACATTGACTTGTTTTTATTGGAACAACAAGATTGCACTATTACCCTGCGTTCACACCAAAAGATGCATTTGCTGCCCGAACACGTTGCCGCCGAGGTTTTGCGGCGCCGCAAATCAAGTTTTGCGGCGCGGCAAAGGTTTTGCGGCGCGGCAAAGGTTTTGCGGCGCGGCAAAGGCTTTGCGGCGCCGCAAAGGTTTTGCGGCGCGGCAAAGGCTTTGCGGCGCGGCAAAAGTTTTGGTGCGCGGGAAGTTTCGCGGCACGGCAAGTTTTGCCCGCGGTGCTTCTGAATTCATTCAAAACCATGGCCGACATTACGAGCATTGCATGTCTTTACCTGTTGTGGAAGAGGTAGAGACGTCGGAATGCCCGTCGTTTATGGGTTCATGAGACCATTCTGAGCCTGGAAGGCTGGTGCTGCCTGGCACTCAACTGGGTTTTGTTTGGGGTTGTTATTCTAGCCCTTTAGCATACTCATAGTTTAGTTAAACTGTAAACACAACACAAAAGGAAAAAAAAAAGTTTGGCTTTGTTGACTCCCACGCCCATTTTTCCACGTACATGCCAAGGTACACTGAAGAATTTGAGGGTTTGGTACAGGGAAATGATCACAGACCGCTATTGTCCTTTTTAGTTGAGTCACAAGTCATAACATTGACTTGTTGTGATTGGAACAACAAGATTGCACTATTACCCTGCGTTCACACCAAAAGATGCATTTGCTGCCCGAACACGTTGCCGCCGAGGTTTTGCGGCGCCGCCGAGGTTTTGCGGCGCCGCAAATCAAGTTTTGCGGCGCGGCAAAGGTTTTGCGGCGCGGCAAAGGTTTTGCGGCGCGGCAAAGGTTTTGCGGCGCGGCAAAGGTTTTGCGGCGCGGCAAAGGTTTTGGTGCGCGGGAAGTTTCGCGGCACGGCAAGTTTTGCCCGCGGTGCTTCTGAATTCATTCAAAACCATGGCCGACATTACGAGCATTGCATGTCTTTACCTGTTGTGGAAGAGGTAGAGACGTCGGAATGCCCGTCGTTTATGGGTTCATGAGACCATTCTGAGCCTGGAAGGCTGGTGCTGCCTGGCACTCAACTGGGTTTTGTTTGGGGTTGTTATTCTAGCCCTTTAGCATACTCCATAGTTTAGTTTAACTGTAAACACAACTACACTACAGAATGCTGATTTGTGGGTTTTTTCGAGTTACTAAATAAATGTAACGGTAGTGAACTCTAGGTCACTCCAAGGGAGTAACACCGATTGGCTGTTACGGCATGTCACTCAGTGGCAACGCTGTTGAACGCTGATTGGCTGTCATCACACGTTTGCTGCCGAAAAGTTGAAATATTTCAACTCGAGCAGCATTTGACGCGCCGCAAAATACGTGAACGCACCCGCCGCCCGTGCCCGGCAGCGGGCACGGGCGTGCTGCGCTGCAAATTAGATTTTGACGCGCCGCAAATCAAATTTTGCTGCCGGTTTTCTCAGCAGCAAGTGCTGCGGCAGCAAAGCAGCAACGCGTCTCTACATTCACTTTGAATGGGATCGTGCCGCGCGTCAACTTTTTGCATCTTTTGGTGTGAACGCAGGGTTAGGTTATGTTTTATGTTGTTTGGTCAATATTTTAATAGCACATTTTGAGGATGGAGAAACGTAATTTCGGTCCTCTATGTAACTTGTAGCACGGTCTGTCTGACAATAAAGTTCACCTTGACCTTGACTTTGAAGATAGCACCCTGTACTTATGCAAATCAAGTTGTGAGATATACAGAGGTAGATCATTGTCATGCTTCCACCTCCAGCCCACCATCATCATGAACCCGCTGTTTATTAATGTTTAACCCAGGCAGAATGCTCCTTAACCGCTCTTCCCTCTCCACCTACCGACCTGGGTTCTGGGAGACCATCAAGGGGGCCTGGATCCAGTACGTGAGCGTGCTGCTAGTCTTCCTCTGGGTCTTCACTCGCGTCCAGACCTTTGTGTTCCAGAACCAGGTCCTTCCCTCCCTGCCGGTCCCCATGGTGAAGCTTCATCCAATGTGAGCCCCTGCTGGTGATGGGAACACCAGAGCGGTCTCAATAGCTCCAGAGGCTAGGCCGAGGAGCGGGGTGCGGTGCGTCTGGTGATGACCACTGGGGGAATATTATTTTTATGAGCACATGTACGCAAGCAAACAGCCGCCAGCTATACATAATGAGTCACTTGACTGTGACACCTTGACCAAAATTGTATATGTTTGTTTTTCAACATGGATTTCAACGTAATAAATACAATTTCTTATATTTGTACATTGGGATTGTTCATTTTATGTGACAGCTACATGCAATTATATAAACCAAATGTAATGCTGCTTTAAACTTTCACAAAACCTTTCTACTGCAGCCTTTACTCCATGAAAAGATATCTGAACTAAAAAGTTTCTCAAGGGCAAAACAATCCATCCAGTGATCTTTTTTCTAGAAATAAATGTATTCTGGTCCACTTCATCACCAAGGTTTTCAAATTTAACAAGAAAGACATGTGAAAGAGACATTTTTCACTCTATACGGTTATTAGCATTTTCTCTTGAAAGTGATGGGTCTCAAATTATAGAAAAATACATGTAGCAGTGTTTTCTACCCCACGCCACTGGCTTGACTGGGCTTACCCTTTTGAACCAGGGCCCAGTTGAGAAAGTTGAATCCGGATCAGATTGTTCTTTCTTTTTAATGTTTGATGTCCAGGAACAGGTAATCCCTCCTCATTTTGTGCCGTTTTTTCAAAGCAACAACGATTGGATCCCCCTGATCTGGACACTAACTTTTTAAATGGGACTTCATATCAAAATGTAGGCTACGAGCTTCTAACAGGTAGAATAGCCAGTTCACTCTAAGTGTTTTATTTAAAAACGAAAATAGCAGAATTCAAATTAATAAACGTCCCCTTTCATTTTCCATTTCTTTAAATAGTCAGACCCAGACTCATCTGATCCACAACATATATGAACTAGTGACCCACTGGACAAAATCTTTTGTTTGATTTACTTTACTGAAAGCCTTAGCCTAAAGTCTACTTTATCAAATGCTTTAGTGTGACAGTGTGACAATATCTTCGCAAGGTGTAGCCCCCCCCCCCCCCCCCGGGGCTTTTTGCATCGGGGAGAGAATTACTCATAACTCCCCCCTATTGGCAGCCCCGGGGGTCCCGCCTGCAGAATGCCACCCCTCCAAATGAAATGGACAGTCCTCGTCCCACACCACTCCCATAGCCCTGGCTCAATGGCCACGTCCCTAGACTTTACCCACTACCTAAATGGAGCCTGCGGAGGCAGAGGTATCGGGGTTGAAGTAATTGGAGATACCGTTCGTTGAGTCCACACCACAGGCATACACTTCTGACAAGGTTAGTAGGCTACATTACTGCGCGCCATCATTTCCTTAAAAAAGTGGAAACTTTTTGGTTGTATCGACAAAGTCTCTGAATTGCAAGGAATTCTCCCCGTGTTTCTTTCTATATTCTAGGCTGTTAATCTGCAACTTTGTTTGCACGGGGAGATGTTTTATTCATTCACAATCAAGCAATCGAAGTCCTGTCGACCGTCAGAGGGAATTACCGGGATAGCGGTATAGGCGACCACTGTCTTACAAATGCAAACTTCTTGCGGACAAAAGCAAGTTTGGATCCCACATTGTCAACTTTCTCCCAAATAATTCAAGGCAGATATTCTTATCTTAGTTAAAAGGGAAATACTTTTAATCGCATTTTGGCAATGTCTGCAGATGTTCAAGTTATAAGAGTAGGCGTATATGTAAAGATATCGGTCTTGTGATGGTTTAATAACGTAACCAATGTATACCCCAATAATAGAGGACCTTTTTTTTCTCTTGAGCAAGTATTTAGGGACAAACATAAGGGGGAGAGAACTTAGAAAGAAAGAGAGGGGTTTCTGGGACATATTGTTCATGAGCGCTGCCTTAAGCCGAGCTTGTTAGGGCTTGCTCAATAAGCAGCCAGGCAGTGTATGTCACGCTGCATTATTATCGAGGAAACAGTTACTTTATTACAGCCATTTTTTGCAAACACACTTATATATATCTATACATACTTAGAGTGAGACTGATTGTGTTTGGCAAACATGGATTGATGACCACAACAGAGTCATCTTCTATTCAAGAGTGTTAGAGGCTCTTCTGGCATATTTATAGCAGGCTCATCATAAAGCATGTGTTAGGCTACAATTAGTGTATTTGCGTGAACCAAATATCCGAGGACAATGTGAAATGCGATCATGTCTAACGAGGGGATTTTACCATTGGGCTGTTTCTGTCCTGCCTACCATCTGTCATCTTTAAATTTCAGTCCCTTTTGTGGAGCCTGGCTTCAAGAATTCCCCACCTATCATCTGTTTTTTATCATCTGTTCTGGACGGCTTTTACCAATCTTTGCATCGGAACAATGTGCTCCTCCTACTCTCCTATTCTCTCTCTCTCGCTCGCTCTCTCTCTCTCGCTCTCTTGCTCTCTGACCTCTTTCCTCCTCTTTTTCTATCTATGTCCTAAATGTGGTTTGTCAACAATTAGGAGATTAATCTACTTCTAACCCTAACTTGTTGCATTCCTTTGATCGTTGTCCAACTCAACCTCTTGTATTCCATTCTGTCTCGCCCTGTAACCCACTCCAATATCATTTGTACAGCGGCTGCAAAGTCCCATTACCCCAGAGAGAGAAGTCCTACAGAGCAATAACTGGACCACAGCAGAGAGGGAGGGATCTCCCACAGCTTCTCTGACACGGTTCCTCCTGAGCCACTGAAGGAGACAGGGACTGCCTGGGACCCCAGTCCGGCACCATGGGTCGCTGGATGCTGTTATTGGCTTTCCTGTTGCTCCTCCAAGGCACTGCGGTGGTGGTGCTGCTCGGCTGGTACTCCGAGGGCAGCCTCTGCCGGCGGCCCCCGCCAGCCCAGGGCAAGGTCCACGTGCTGCTGGTCTCGTCCTGGCGCTCAGGCTCCTCCTTCCTGGGACAAGTCTTCAGCCAGCATCCGTCCGTCTTCTATCTGATGGAGCCCGCCTGGCACGTCTGGTCCCAGCTGTCGAACTATGGCAGACGCAAGCTGAAGATGGCGGTGAGGGACCTGGTCCGCAGCGTGTTCCAGTGCGACCTGTCGGCGGTGGAGGCCTACCTGCCCGAGCAGCACAACGTGTCCTCGCTGTTCATGTGGAGCCAGAGCCGGGCTCTCTGCTCCCCGCCCGCGTGTGCGCTGGCCGCCCGCGACCGCCTCAGCGACCCCAACGAATGCCAGAAAAAGTGTGACGCCAGGGGGCTGCGGGGCGCCGAGGCGGCCTGCCGCAGCTACAGCCACGTGGTGCTGAAGGAGGTGCGCTTCTTCGAGCTGGAGTCCCTGTACCCGCTCCTGCGAGACCCCAGCCTGGACCTGCGGATCGTCCACCTGGTGCGGGACCCGCGGGCCGTGATGTCCTCCAGGGAGAAGAAGGCCGCCGCCTTCTACACGGACAGCGGCATCGTGCTGGACCACGCCAAAGTCCCCGACCAGAAGCTGCAGCTGGAGGTCATGCAAGAGGTGTGCCGCAGCCACGTGCGCATCCACGAGCAAGCCACCCAGAAGCCCCCGGACTTCCTGAGGGGCCGCTACAAGATGGTGCGTTATGAGGACATAGTGCGGAACACCCTGGTCGAGGTCAACGACCTGTACAAGTTTGTGGGACTGGAGATGACCACGCGGGTCGGAGAATGGATCTACAAAGTCACCCATGGGAAAGACTCCAAAGGGGGCATCTTCGAGATCGTATCACAGAACGCCACATACCTCTCCCAGGCATGGCGCGCCACACTGGACCACAGCAAGGTCGTACGTATCCAGGAGTTGTGCAAAGGTGCCATGTCGTTGCTAGGGTACAGGATAGTTAATAGTGTACAAGAGCAGAAAGGTGTCAGTGTGGACCCTGTTAGCCCGAAGGGAGGGTACGAGTTTAGCTGGCTCCCTGCCAAAACAGAGACTGACAAAAGTAAATGAAAAGATTAGCCGCTTGGAGACCCACTGGTCTGTAGAGAGTACACACCTTTTAGGTCCTGACTATTAGAAAATCCTTTGGTAAAGACGACTTGAATGACAAGAACACAAGGGTTGATGCAATGTTTTGTGTTGAATTAACTGTGAACTGTCAATGAGTGGGGCCAGTTCATATAGGTACGCTATGCTAGTATTCCTTATTGCTTATGTTGAGCAATAACTATATCAACGTTTGGGGCTCATGCTAAAACATTCCAGAGGTTTGCACAACACGGACATCTGAATTAAAAAAGATGCTCCACCTAGTCCTAACAGGACTAGGTGGAGAGATTATATCTCAACACTGGCCTGGGAACACCTCAGGATCCCCCCGTCAGAGCTGGTCAATGTGGCCCGGGAAAGAGAAGTCTGGGGCCCCCTGCTTGAGCTGCTCCCCCCACGACCCGACCCCGGATAAGCGGACGAAGATGAGATGATGAGATGCTCCTAATTTTGAATATGTACATATTATGTAGAATCGACTTAATACGTTTTTAATCAAAGCTCTCTCGCTTATTATCTTTTACAAGAACAGAGATTATAATATTTATTTGAAAGAAAAAGTAAGAGAAAACCTATAAAATGGAGTAACAGACAGATACAATTGAGGCGACCACATTGTTTGCCATCCATCAAAAACCACATCCTAGTGTTTGAATACACTACGTGAATATATTTTGCATGATTTATTACAATCTAACAATTTAATAGTTACTTTATTGTTCATGCTGCTTTTGCTAGATGGAAAGGGGGATCTCAAATGCAAATGCTTCCAAAGATCATCTCACGTGATATGTATTGGGCTAAACCAAATAAGTTGGGCTCCATTGGGCTTTTATTTAGCCTTTTGTATTTGTCAAATAAATTCAAGCTCTGGGAGGTTTCATGTATTGCTGAATATGTTTATCCATCATTCAGTCTTTGGTCTTAGACATTTTGGACAATAGTTAAATTTCTTTGAATATGAAACGCATGGTTACTTTCAAATTGAACAGGGACATTTTAACTTCAATATTACCTTGGAATTCAACACAAAATGTTGCCAAAGTTGCCAATTCTTCACTGTACAGTCTAACTTTGTGGCCTTGATATTAAAATAAATATTTTTTCTGGGGATAATGTTGCATTTCAAACTTCTGTGACAGGATGGTTTGGTTGTAATGAAATATCCTATCCTAGTTAACACTAGTATCCTAGTGTTATCCTAGACAAGGATACTAGTGTATCCTTGTCAACAAGGATGCAATACTATCCTTATCGCTTGTTGGATACTTGCTGGGTACACACTATTGTGTTCCCATAACTATCGTGTGTTTCCTGGGTAGACACTATCGTGTGTTCCCAGCAACAGATGATAATGTGACTGGGTACTTTCTACACCTCAACTACATCTGAACTTTCTACATCTATACTGCAATGTTTCCTCATTTCTCATTCTTATTGATCATAATTAGTTCACGTGTTTGCCTACTAAAATTTGGGTCAATGGACACTGATAGAGCCACATTGGCTATATTTCCAACTTCCCTAGCAAGGCTAGGCTGAGGCTATTTATGCTTTACTGTACTTGACTTATGGTTGAATATAACAATAAATAATGACTTTTTGCTGCATAATTCTTATTTCCTTTTAATGCACCAAGTAGGATAGGCAGATAAGACAGGCCATGAATGTTACAAGGTTACACAGCCATCCAAATTGTTTCACATGGATGATGAAGATATATAAAACAAACGGTGTGTGTGTGTGTGTGTGTGTGTGTGTGTGTGTGTGTGTGTGTGTGTGTGTGTGTGCGCGTGTGTGTGTGTGTGTGTGTGTGTGTGTGTGTGTGTGTGTGTGTGCGTGTGTGCGTGCGTGCGTGTGATTTATCTACCCACTTTCCAGAGGGTAGCGATTCTTTTGCGCGTTTGCGTGCGCATTATCATTCAGAACAGAAAGCGCTGAGATTATTGAGGAGACCTGATGGCTGGCTTCAGAGCTTTTTTTTCTTGTATATACGTCGGAGTGTGGCCGGCTCCCTTTTCCAGCTCAGCACTGAGAATCGCTACCCTCTGGAAGTCATCAGATATCCTTTCATGACGATAAATCACACACACACACACACACACACACACACACACACACACACACACACACACACACACACACACACACACACACACACACACACACACACACACACACACACACACACACACACACAGTCCCTGGGCAGCTCTACTCAATTCCTGATGTTGTACTGAGGGCGCATTGGACAGTGATGGTGACCTCTTGAGGTACAAAGTAGTATTAGGACGGTTTTAACTGGGATAGCTGCTCCTTTAAGAAAATATCTCCGCAAGACAAGGGGGTAAAAAACTATGAATTATGGTAGGGCGGACAACAAAATACCGGTGAAAATCAACAACATTATTATTTATTATTTATTTGAAGAATGTAGTAAAAACGACCAGTAGTACAAAATGTGAAATTACAAACTGCATCTAGAGTGGAATTCTGAACCTTCCACAATGTATGTGTATAGGAAGCATGTCTCACAAACAATCGGGTAAGGCTAGAATATAGATCACATTGTTTACATGTGAGAGAGAATAGGCTGAACATTTTGATGTAACATGTCTATGGTATAAAAACAGTAGGAGGAGCAGCAGTTTACAAATTGTGACCAGTGGGCGGCGGAGCAGTGCTCCTCCTCTCTGTCTCTCCTCTCTGTCTCTCCTCTGTTCCTCCTCTCTGTCTCTTCTGTCTCTCCTCTGTCTCTTCTCTCTGTTCCTCCTCTCTGTCTCTTCTCTCTGTTCCTCCTCTCTGTCTCTTCTCTCTGTTCCTCCTCTCTTTCTCTCCTCTGTTCCTCCTCTCTGTTCCTCCTCTCTGTCTCTCCTCTGTTCCTCCTCTCTGTCTCTCCTCTGTGGGGGGGGGGGGGGGGGGGGGGGGGTTAGACCAAGGCCCTGGCCCCCATGTGGCTACACCCCTGTATGAGAGCAACCAATTCTGACCGTTTTCTTGAAAGCGCCATCACCAGTTTTACCTTTCTTCACACACTGCAGACTCCGTTGAGACGACAGCACTCGTTTAAAGAGACACTTCCGGCTTCTCCCCATCACTGCTCCAGCGTGAAGTTCATTCTCACCTTAGCCCCTAGACGTTTCCACCATCTTACACAGTGGCGTAAATATCGACGGTGCAACCGGTGCACTGCACCGGAGCCCAGACGGCGTCAGGGGCCCATGGTGGAAGAAAAAGAAAAAAAGACCTAGGGCGGCAAATGTGTCGGGGGCGCCCTCTGGTGGCGCCTTTAATTAAATAATTAAATTATACGAAACCCTCACTGTAGTAAGCAGGACAACGCGACAATCCCTTAAAAGCACTATGCAGTTGCGCTATTAATCTCCTAATTGCAGACAACTCCGGAGAAGTGATTTTTACAAAATGTATGTTTTCTTGCACATTTATATTTTAGACTGTTAATATCATTCTGACCCTGTTTCAAACTTGAAATGGCCACTGATGTAGGCCTTTTTGTAGGCTACATTAATTAATGAGTGACCTAACACGTGTGAAGCCTGATTATCATCAATATTTAATAATAATTAATTATGATTAAAAGAGTGATCAATAAGAACATTCAATATTTTTTTTAATGGCCGGGGATTGCCGGGATTAGCTAATATTGGTGTGGTAATTCCAAACCGGTAGCTCATTGAAAAACCATATCTTGTCACCGTGATCATTATGACGAAGTGACTGAATCGATTTTCAACAAGTTTGCCTCCCCCATCCCGTTCTGTAATGCGTAGGTCTACCAGAGGGTGGATTGCGCCAGCGTGGAAGGAGATTGAACTACCCCCCGCCTCCTTCCCAACTCATCTGACGCTGATTGGCACCGCTGCAGCAAACTCACCTTCTCGTCGTTGTGATAGCATAACCGGCGGGCAGCTGCGGTGCTTGCCCCTCGACACCGCCTCGATAACTGCCGAGCGCTAGTAGATACATCTGCATGGGCCGGGGTGATTGAGCCTATATGGCTGCGAAGTAACCTTACGCGTGAGGAATGGGTTAATCAGTGTCGCAGCCATGGCAAGATCAACAAACAGAGGCATCACGGATGGCGATCCGCGGGTGTGCGTGTCCACGGGAAGCGGAGAGGCGCGAGACCTCACCGACCTCCGGGAACTGTCTCTCGAGGAGGTGCTGAAGTCTTACGAGCAGCCGATCAACGAGGAGCAGGCCTGGGCTGTGTGCTACCAGTGCTGCGGAGGAGCGAGGGCGCCGCACCCGGCGACTGGTCCACTTTACCAAGTGAAAGACCCGTCCTCTATTCTCCTCCACAGAGACGGGACAGTGTCGCTCCAGCAGCAGCCCTGCAGCAGTGGTAGGGAGAGCTGTCTTTAATTTAGGCTACCTTTGTCTGGAATTTGAATGTTATTGAGGCCTGTATCCATTCCTCACTTAGTTCCAGTGTCTAAAACATACCTCCGCTCATCGTGTCATCAAGTTGATGGTAGAGTTGGATGTAAACAAACGGCCTAACATCCATTCGCCTGATGGTCACTGTTTTCATTGTCATTCCCTGTTACTGTTTAGGATCGTACTAAGATTCATTGTTCAGTGAAGAGCATATCTTCTTCTTAATTTTTATTCTAACTCACTGATATTGAATAGCCACTCCGCTGAAGCTATATCGAAATTCATATGCAGTTCTCCATGTTGTGCACAGAAATTGCAGCAGGGTAAAATGTTAACAACTGGGTCGTTTTATTGACAATGTAATGGAGATTTTTGACCCAAAGTTTCAAATCTGG